>NC_064634.1:190248735-190551765 GCF_023864275.1 Schistocerca cancellata
GGGTTAAAGTATTAAAAAAATCAGATCAGATTGTTTACCTTTACTGTTTCAAATCTTAAGACAAGGGAAGCAGCCACAAATACTGGAAGTATTGCCCATCATAAATTCCAATTAAAATTAATTCTTGAAAGAGTTCTTTGTGTTGTTGAATGTATTCAGATAACAAATAATTTTGTTTTTTGCTACCCTGATACTGTGTTTTAATCACCACAACAAAATTTAGATTTGCTTGAAGATAAAAAGAATTTATAGACTTCTAGTAGTTTTGTCGCTGTGAAAATGAGTCTCATTAAATGTTCCTGTTTTCTACCATCTTTGCTTCACAATACGGTTTGCCTGAATTTTATTTCGCCATAATGCCACATTTTGTGTGTGGGATG
This sequence comes from Schistocerca cancellata, assembly GCF_023864275.1. Lineage (NCBI taxonomy): Eukaryota > Metazoa > Arthropoda > Insecta > Orthoptera > Acrididae > Schistocerca > Schistocerca cancellata. Next base: position 190,249,116 of record NC_064634.1, read on the forward strand.
ACTATGTATCCATACTCCCTGTGTGTGTGTGTGTGTGTGTGTGTGTGTGTGTGTGTGTGTGTTTTCAATATTTTTCAAGTTTAGGGCTGTGGTATAATATTCTGCTGCCTCTGAATTTGAAATACAAATTGGGTAGATATCTCTCTCAGAAAATAAATATATTGTGCTAAGGACTTTTAAATTTTTTTTATTTTGAGTACAGTATTTTATATCCTGTTACTTGAATTCAGGTTCATTTTGTTTAGTATTTCATGTTTGTCACAGTTGTACCTTGCTCATGACTATATCTTTACAGTTAGGCAAGTCCCAGGGAGCAAAATGGTGTATAGCATTATTTAAACAATTCTCCAGTATTTATTGCATTTGTTTCTCTAAAATCCTGATAATTTTAGCCTAAAGTTAGTACATTGTGTCTTTCCAGAGAATTTGGAAAGATTACCAAAGGCGATAAAATTTATATCTGCAATTTTTTTTTTCCTTCCTTTTTATCAGATTTGAGTGCATTCTTCTCTGTACGTTTGAAAGTCTGTATCTGTCCACTGTGATGGTTTATATTTTAATTTTGCCATGTCAAATAGATTACTAATTGCTCTAGGAGGATAGATCGGCAAGTAATGTGAAATAAGATTCATTTGTTTATTACTGAATGACTACGTCTTCATTCACATCTAAAACTGAAGTGATAGTTACAGTGTGTGAGTACTTGCAAAAATACTGAGGCCTTTTAGATGTAAGTTGAATTTATTGTCCATCTTTCACAAAAGTGTGAGGATTGAGTGCCTACTTTACCCTTTTTGGCATTAATTCTTTTATACTGTTTGTACATTATGTACATTCACCATGGGTTTAGCACCTGTATTTGATGTTACACTAATTTTGTTGTACACAGTGGTGAATTACAATGTTTTGAAATTACTAAGGAACAATTATAGTTTATGATGATGGTATCACTGTGTTGCTTTTCAGTGCGTGTCAGTAGGCAGTAGCCAGAGACAGAAATGCACAATTCGCTTCCAGTGTAATGTCCATAAAGCTGTTTTGAAGTTCTGTGGGTGTGTTATCCATTTTGTCCCTATGTTGTTTGCTGATTATGGAGTGCTCTAGAGGGCAGTATCGTCCGTACGGTTTGTCTCCTGTGTCTCATGGGATTCAGATTGGAAAGCACGCCAACCACTCCATGCAAGTGTTAGTCTCATTATTTAATATCCTCGGACTGTGGACAGTTTGTGTATTTCTGGATAGTTTGACATCCATGAAAATAATAATCAGGTCCGACAGCACTTTAGAAAAGTGAAACACAATGCACTATAATTTTGCAACAGCAGTGTTAGCTTAGCCAAAGTACAATGCTTCGCACAATGCCCTCTCATTTGAGTGGAATGGAGCTAAAATTTTTGTCCCCTTTTTTTTTGGGGGGGGGGGGGGGCAGTGAGTGAGTGACCCTCTGACAATTGATTAAGGCAAATGACTACTTGGTTCAGTGATGTTATCACCTCTACCACCTTGTAAATCAAAGAGTCCATGTCCGTCATTATTAAATGTTCTAAACAGTTTTAATATGGTAATATGTTCTTTGTTTTCTTCTCACACAGTCCCGACTTGCTCATTATACTGAACTGGGATTCATCTGAGAACATTTTATCTTGTAGTCTTTCATTTCAGTAATGATATTCAGTACACCATTACAATCTGGTGTGGAGTTCCATTTTGGAGGGAACAAAGTGTAGTCATCTTGAGTGCAGTTGTTAGTGGATGCCAGAGTTCCCAGTAAGGTCTGAAATATATATGGAAGTGTAGCAAAATAGCTCTTATTTGCAAATTGGGCAAAATACTGATTTGTTTCCTCCTTTCGTAAACCTATTAAAATTTACACTTGCACAGCTGTTCAGCTGGCAATAGCATTTGTGTTCAGTGCAGAGATTCCCCCCTCCCTCCCCCCAACATTACAGCAGTCATGATCCTTCATAATGTTTCAAGTTGACCAACTCCCCTTACAAGACACATTGTAGTCATTCTCCATCAGAATTATTAATGGTACACAGCAGTATTCTGCTACAATTTATCGCTTCTTGCAGTGCTTACTGTCTCTTGCAGTCATGATAGCAAAGTCACTACTGCAAATTTTCCTTCAGCAGTCAGTTCTAATAGTTCTACTAGTTGCCTTGCACTGATGTATATTTCTTGCAGACTGTTTGCTGCAGTTCATGAGCTGTGCGATCTTCGGTTTTATATAGAAAGTCTTTGGTCGAGTGAATACGTGATTGTCAATATCGTACAAATAAAAACAGTATTAACTTGTGCCATGCGTGAAGACAACTTGTGTTTGTTAATTGTTTCAGTTTCCCTACGAAGAATGGGGTCACATTTTTTTCTGGATATAGTTTTAATTTTTTGAAGCTGTTTTAGATACTTTAATTCCTGAGTTCGATTAGTATATGCCAGTTAATATACTTTATTGTACTAAATGATGTTCTCTGTAGATGTTTCCAAATAACTCTAGCTTCAACAAGAGGATGTGTTCGAGTTTGTCAGTGATAGACTAAAGTATTTTGTGTTTAGAGACAGCATAGCACTTAAATGTTTAAGATTGGATCTTGGACCTGAAGAACTGAAAGGTATTTACGAAAGCTGTAGTATGAAAGAGGAAAGACATACAATAGTAAATTACTTTATTGGGGGGGGGGGGGGGGGGGGAGGGGGTTAGGGTGTAATATCTAAATATGAAAATTTCCCAACTCTTCTGAAGGAGAACAAAACAGTAATTGTCATTCCTTTTGGTGTTTGTATTCTCCTCTTACCGTCTCGTCTCAATCATGAAGTATAAGTTTCTTCTGTTGATAGTCACTATTAGTATTTTTTCCAAAGCAGATTGAATTTCTGTAACTTAACTGTTGAATAGGACTGCTAGCTTGCAGGTGTTTGTTTTGTGTGGACTGTTAGGTACTTAGAATGTTGCCTTTTAGTGTTAAATATAATGTGTTCATAGGTCACTCTTTATGGTTTCAATATGTAAGAAATGTGCATTGCTTAGGCTCAAAGGTACTCTCAAACTGGCTGAACAGATAAAAGTATGTTGTAGCTATGTTCATTATCCCAGTGAAATGAAAAGTCCTTGTGAACCTCAGTCTCCCTTAAGAGGGATTCTTCAGAAAGTATATACTTTACTGCATTTATTTTGTGAGAACTATGTTTTTTTTTTTTTCAGGTAAGTGGTGTAGTGAGCAAACAGTACTTTTTTTTCACCACTCATTGGGTGTATAAATTTTACAGTACTTTGACTTGCTCGACGTTATTATAGTATATTATGTTAATCTTCTTTTATTGCATTTAATCTGCTTTGTGTGTCTTTGTGTTACATTAAATCCAGAGTACACTGCTGTAATCAGTTTGTGATGATGTATTTTCAGTGTAATGAAATATTCATCTGTGAATGTGTGAAACACATTTTTTATGGGTAAAGAAAAAGTGAGCAGATGAGTTGTGGCTACTATAAAATTCACTTGGAAAAAAGTACTAAATAAGTACTTACAAAGGTCACATTGTAAAAGGTACATATACAGCGTAAACACTGGAATAAATAATTTAAATATTGAGGTCATGTATGAACTCAATTATTTTTACATCTTGTTTTCAGTTTTTTGTTGGTGATAGACATTAAAGCATCCTTCTTTTGTGATGGTTGTAGACACTACTGCAACACATTTAGTTTCTGTAACAAGTTGTTTATTTTCATTGTGACTGTCATGCACCCCACGAATTCACTTGACATAGATAAAGGCAGCACAGTAGACGTAAGTTACCTGTTCCCCCCATGTGATTATAGATATGATTGACATTAGATTTTCTATACTTTTACTTTGCTCAAATAATTTCTTGATTTTTCATTTTGTGATGCTTCCTTTGGCCTAAATATAAAAAGAAAATGAAAGAAAGCTATTACAAATCTGAACAAAAGCAGAGCCCCTCTGTACTTTTTAATATTTATTTGGAGTTATGAAATAGTATTTCTGAAGAGACTGATAAGTATTAAAAAGCCTCTTACTTAGTTATGAAACCATATATATTTTTCACATATAGTTCCACAAGAATTAGGAATGCAGGTCTGTAATCTGCAAAGCAGATATGCTAACTTACGCGTGAACAAATACCTGTAAATCTTTTTACGCCAGTAGTGACAAAGCTTTTGCTGGTGTGAGTTTGACGAGTAAGCTCAGCCCACAAGTGGATTTTTAAAATAATTGTCATCATGCCATTCAACTTGGATTGGTCAGACTGGTGACAGTAGTTCCAGACACAGTGGAAAAATGAAGATTCTCCGTGCAGTGCAATACTGTGATACGGTTGCAGGGAACTCGCCTGTTTCCTGAACTGTTGTCTTTTGTAGGTAAGATTATATTATTCGCATTTTCTTAGTTTATTGCATTATTATAATGAAACTGCTGCCAGAAAAATCAGAAGTCAGTTTTGTTATGTATCGTAGCAGTCTGATTTCATGGATTTAAGAGAAAAAATATTGAATTATTCTCTGTAAACCTGCTGTAAATATGACTACTTCATGATATTTTATGCTTATTATATTTTTGCTATAATAAGTAACACTGCAAATCAAAACGTAGCCATCACTTTTGTTTGAAGTAATAGATCAGGTTTGTTCCGAGCAAGTTACACCTCTTAAAAAAATTCAAAGATGAGAGCTTTTTTTAAAAAAATTCTGGAACTTTTGTTTGGCATAGTATAGCATTTTATGCACAAAGGAATGTGTAGAAATGATCATTCATTGTAGCTAATATTGGAAATGTTTGTAAATTAACCTCTTGGTAGTTTGTCAGTATTTTCTCTACACGTAGACTTTCAGTTGCTTTGTCTTCCTTTAATTATGTAGTAATGGTTGACTAACAGTAACTTAGCTTCTGAATCTGCTAGTTGGTATGTTCATATCATTTCCAAAATTTCTGAAACCACATGCACTTGTTCTGTTTGCTTTCAGTTTATTTTGTTTCACAGCATATATGCCCTTATTTTCCCTTTCCCTTAGAAATGCTTATGATGCCAATACAAGTTTTACTTACTAAGATTATTGTCGTCTTAATGTTACACACTGAAAAAGACTGAATTTCCTCGTTTTCCTTTCTGCCTTTGCTTTTTTGAAAAAACACCATATTTTAGTTAGTTTGTTATATCCATTACGTAGAACATTGACTTGGGAGATATTATTTTGAACTAGAAAACCCTAGACAGAAAATGTTGTATAAGACTTCAATAAGATACTTATATAGAAGGTTTTGTGTTACAGAAGGTTGTCTATTATTTGGAGTTTGTTCTCTCGATTATAGTCACACCAGAACAACGAAGCAGTGGTGTTTGAGAGTTCATGTGAAATGTGCAGTCTTGTTCTTACACAAACAGCAACTTAATTGGTACCATTACTAAACACACTAGTAACATATTGGGTTCATTATTCAGGGGACTTAGTTTTATATGTTGGGTGGTGGGGTCTTCCCTTAACTTTTACAGACTGTCAGCATAGTCCTTTATTAAAGGAAATAGACAGTAGGTGACGAAAACAGTGTGACAACAATTTCTGTCTATATATAGGAGCAACGTCTCTTACTCATGAAAACCATGGTGAGCAAAAACTTAATGAGTTGTTGTTATTCTGATTAGATCAGTGTTGACTGAAAAGATCTAAAGTAACACAACTGAAAGTATTCCTTCTCTCTCTCTCTCTCTCTCTCTCTCTCTCTCTCTCTCTCTCTCTCAAATATAAAAAGATCTGTACCACAGTTTGAAAGCATTCTATTCGATAGTGGACAAAGCTGCTAGGCAGTCGGGAAATAATGAGAGATACAGCAATTGTAAGACAGGCAACTCTGGTAACAATTTGTTTATAATTTATTGATGATTTAATGCCATTACTATCATTAGCAAAGTCACTGTGGGTTAGGAAGACTACAAAAAATATCTTCTGCTTATTGAGTATTACAGACTGCGTTTAAATGATCCAAAGCAGAAATACAATTTATATGCCAAGTTTGTTCTGTATACTACTGATGTATCTCTAGACATGTTCCATTTTAGTTTCAAGTGTGTCCTGCAGTATATGACACAGGAATTTGACTTATGAACAACTTACTGGCATTTGTTCATATTGCATGTTGCCAGATGGAGCTAAAATGCACTTCTTTCTCTCAGCCTTGGAGGGAAAAGATAAGTATAGAATAAGTTAGGTTGACATGTGGTGGGCAAGTTTTTAAATTTACCCACAGAATTCTTTTTCAAAGATAGGGGAATAAAACATGGTATTATGCTGCTGTTAATGATAGCAAGCAAAGCAAAATAAACAACATACAAAGTCTACTAAAATTAAATATTTATTTCATCTCTTCAGGAAGTTGTATTTGTTGTACAAAACAGATCAAAACATTGATCGTATGATTCCAATAATTTTTAATCATATTAGCCTTTCTGACAAAGTTTATGAGGATGCTTTCAAAATAAATAATAAAAATGCCTGTAGACATGTGATTTTAAAATTTACACTGTTATCGCACTTTTTGTAGAAATTCATTTTGTACCATTTGGTCACTTTCTGCTTAGCAGTTTCAGGCATTCCTTAAACGCTGGTTCCATTAAATGGTCTCAGATTTCATAAGGTACTAAGGTGTCCCTCTACTGCAACTGCCTGTCATCTACAAAAGTTAAAAGAATCTTGCTGATACTTTTTCTAATTAGGTGCGGCCATTTCTGTGTTAGTGGTGGTTGATAGTGACTCGGTTGGCAGGGTCTGCCGGATGGCTCGACGACACGGGTGTGGTGCACGCACTGGTGCGTCGAGAGGGCCTTTCAAGGTTCGTGCGCCGCCGTTGCCGCGGGTGCTATTTGCGGATGCGCCAACGAGACACAGGCCGACGACAGGCGGAGAATGCGTCTCGCAAGGTAGTCACTTTCTGCAGTGGTTGCAGACGGTGCCCTGCCATGTGTACGGCATGTTTTACACATTTCCATTCTCAACCACGTTACCGTCGATGGAAGGATGCGTGACAGTGTGAGGCCAGAATATGTGGGTGGAAGTGGATTTGAAGCTATTTCAGAAAGTTCCACTGCACATGAATTACATATGTTTGTGGGTTTCTGTTAGCCTCTGTCTACCTTCCAAGGGAAATTCTTATTTTTCCCGTGGATTCTTCTAGAGAGACTTCTTTCCGAATTCACTATTATTATTTAAAGTTGAAATCATACTTCCATTGTTGAAGTCCCTTTTTTTTATTTTTATTTTTTATTTTTTTTTTTTTTAGTGAAGGCTGTGGTTGTTGTTTGTTCCTAGTCAGCTTAAGTGCAAGTATCATGAACCACATTTTTAATCTTCATCTGTATTTCTGTATGAAGACTTCTCACATTCATTTTATAGGTTTTAAAAATATAAGAATGCACTGTACAAGGAACAAGGAAAACAATACTACATATTATTACGTTCCAGCAAAGAAGAAATCTTATGCTGGGCCTTGTAGTGGTTGAACTATAGTCATTCATAGAAGTGTAACACATCATTGATGAAACAATAAAACTGCTATTATATTACATTTTGTGAAATGTAAACAGATGACTCACTAGGCTACAACTTATACTTAAATGATGATTGCTACCAAAAGTAAGGAATCGAGTAACCCATGATCTGATGCAAGTAGAGTGGATAACATAGATGGTGATTATCAAGATTTGCTTTTTGAAATTTTGACAATTGAGTTCAATGATGTAAATTTTTGTAGATAATGTTTACAAAGTAATGCTTACTGACATTCTAAGTCAATGTCTGGCTCAGGTCTCAAACTATAACATTTCCTCATGCAGGCAGCACTCTCCCCCTGAACTGTGCAAGCTTGTCTGTGAGTACCTCAGTCCTAAGGTTATGCTGTCTATGAATGACGAATGTCTATGCCAACTCTTGATCTTTTATACAGTTTTGTTCTGTTTGTGTAGGAAAGGATTGAGCAGTAAAACTTGATTCAATGCTAAGTTTCGAAATCTAGAGAGCTAATAACATATTGCCAGAAGTTAGTTGGTTAAAAATGAGAGTTAGGTTTGGAAAATGTCGGGGAGGTGGGGAGGGGGGGGGGGCATTGCAAACACAGTAAGACAGAAATTCATAGAAAAACAAGAGATTGGTTAAAACTGTAGTGGGGTAAGGGGGAGGAGAAGATTGACAGAGAGGTCATCTCCAATCACGCACACCAGTAACGTCGAATAACAGCATGGACTTAGGTATTTCTTTTCACTGCCGCATTTTTCTTGAGTCTGGCAACCAGTATCACCAATTCATAATATTAGTGAGTGGAGCAGACTGTCGCTCACCACCTTGGCTCTTGCCAAGCATCTAGTCTTCATGTATTCTGACTGTTCCACTGTCCATTACTCATCAACCTTGTTCATCTGCACCCTCTTTTAAAACATCTGGTCTTCTATTTCCTATTTACATACAGCTCTTTAACTTGGTCCATTGTCACCAGTGGGCTGTTTTGGTCTGAAAGTATTCTTCCTCATTAACACCCCCCCCCCCCCCCCCCCCCCACACACACACACACAAAAACAAATATCTGTATCATCTTTGATCTAATTGTCTGCACTGGGCCGTTAATACATTGGAGTGTGGGTCTCACTTATTAGTCCATTTGTACTGTTGATTCATCTGTAGCACCATGTGACCATCATAATTTAAGACTTGGAATAATTTTTTCTTTACAGAAAATTTTAAAAAAATACACAGATGTTTTAATTTTCTAGTCTGCAAACTATATACAACATTAAATTTGATCTGAAAGAACAAGCAGAAACAGAAAACTGCTTTAGGTAAAACAGAGTCTTCAGGAATATACATACTTCAAAGTAAAGGAATGTGCAAAAAGTAATGACATGCCAATCATGGTGAAGACACTATCAATCTATACAGTAAGATCGGTCATTTCGTCTGCTTATCTTAGGCCATATGTAAGAAAAGAAAAGCAGCTGTCACATGAACATGAACCATAATTAATTTTGCGGCATTACAGACGTAGGTGAGTACTGAATGCAAAAGACATACCATTGTCATACAGGAGTCAACTTCAATAAAGTGTGTGGATATACTGACAAGATGAAAAAAGGATAAAAGAAATTTTCATTACAGATACTGAAAATAAATCAGCATAAAATATATAAGTTGTGATAAGACAGCATTTGAATAATAATTTACTAAAACTACACTGGAGTACAAATTTTTTACACTTAATCATTACAAAATGTAACCTGTTGAAACCAAGATGATGAAATAAGGTATGTGAAGTAGATCAAACCTGTTTGTGACTTGTTTGAATATGTGGCACCTTTGGTGTAAAGTGCCATATCTTTGGACTCTGGCATCTTTGTACTACCTTTTTTGTTCTCTGCTCTTAGCACACAACTTGTGTACTGCCATGTTGTTCTTGCTTACTTCAGTGCTAAATAAATGTATAAATGACATCTAAAGTGTGTTGTTATCGCCCTATGATATATGATAACCACAAATCCTTAAGCAGACTAACAGCTGTGCGTGCTTGTGAACGGCGATCAGAATTTCCAGGTAAGCTGTCCCCAAGTAAGCACTGTTGCAAACAATATCACAGAAAGAGATATAATAATATGGAATAAAAGTAAGGGCTAAGAACAAGGGGAGGAAAAAAAAAAAAAAAACACACACACACACACACACACACACACACACACACACACAACACAACACATCTGAGAATCTAATGTTGAAAGTGTAGTGAGTAAGTGATGACCACTAAAGAGAGAACAGTTGCTAACAGAAGGCAAATATATGTAACTAATGTTAAATGCCAAGGCTTAAAATATAAATTTTAACATTTGAGTACAGAATAAAAGATATTAAGAATAAGCAATCAAAATAACAAACAAAGGTTGAGAGACTGCCAATGTAGACAAAGTACCAGCTCCCAGAACATGAACACAACAGAGACTAACATCAAGCATGCATGATCAGATGGAGAAGGGAGACAGAAGTGCAAAGTGCAGTTGTGGGGGTAGCATACGTCACAAATATATTCAGTACATAATAGCCACATATAATTAAACAAATCAATTGAAAATATTGAACAAATAGTCCTGGTAAAACTATCTTCGTTCATTTTACATAAGAACATTTTTTCCTTACAATTGCAAATTTCTAATTCTTCAAATCAATCAAGCATCCTCTCTTTGGGCACATGGTGCAGCACCTCTATACCATCCCCAATATCCCGCACTGTATATCCTTTTGCAGAGATGTGCACACTGAATGGTGTTTTATTCTGTGAGTGTGCATGTTCCTTAAAACAAGTATCAAAGACGGGCTGTCGGAGGCAATGGCTACAAATCTCGACAACTAATGTAACCAATATTTACAGTAAACTTGAAAAAGTTTAAAATTAGTTGTGTAAAAATCGCCTTAAACAGCTGTGGCACGTAATATTGAACAGTGCTTTCATTAAAAAAAAAAAAAAAAAAAAAAACATTAGGTTTTGTTTCCAAACAACTTAAAATTAAATTTAATAATGACTGGTTTTATATTGGCCATATGAATCCAGTCTTTTCATACTTGTTTTAGGGAACATGTATACTCCCGGAATAAAACGGCCTTCAGTGTTTACATGGCTGCTGAGGGACATACAGTGCAGGATATTGGACATGGTATGGAGGTGCTGTGCGATGTGCCCAAAGGAAGGATGCTTGATTTAATGGAGGAATTCAAAATTTGTTGTTGCAAGAAAAAATCTGGGCTTATACTAAATGAACAGTGAGAATTTAATCAGTCCTATTTCTTTTCGATATTTTCGATGAACTTTAATTATATGTGCCTAGTATATACTGGAAAAATGTTTGTGATGTGTGCTGCCCCACATGTCTACAATCTACACTTCAGTCTTCCTGCATCCCTCTACTCGTGTGCTGGATGTCGGTCTCCGTTGTGTTCGGGTGTTGGGTGGTGGTACTTCATTCACACTGGCGGTCTATCAACCTTTGTTATTTTGTGCTTAAATGCCGAAATTTGTATTGCCTTCTGTTAGCAACGGTTCTCTCTTAATGGGTCACGACTTAATCACTACAGTGTCACCATTAGATGGTTAAATGTTTTTCTCTTTTTTTCCTTGTTCTTACTCCTTACTTTTATTCTGTGTTATTACATTTCTTTTATGTAACATGTTTGTAACTGCACATTTACTTGTACACCATTGCCTGCTTCCACAACAGTTCTCGTTCACCTTTCGCATGCACACACAGCTGTAAGTCTGCTTATGGATTAAAACAGGTCACAAACAAGTTCAGTAGTTCTGGTGAATGCAAATAATTTAGGAGTAAAAGAGATTACTCGCCAAATAGTGGAGGTATTGAGTTATTGACAGGCACACACAAAAGAGAAGGAAAGCGCATTAGCACACACACCTATAGACCCTTCACAATGCCAGTTGGTGCTCTGCTTATTAGTACTTTTATACTGATTTAATCTATGGTAAAATTGTTTCTTTCTTTTATCCTATAGGTTTAGAATAACACTTCACCTCATTGGTGTGGCCAGCACCTTATTGAATTTGTCTGTTATAGCTTTCATGCTATTACTTCCCTATGTTTGTAATGCCATAAAACTGATTGTTTCACATTCATCTGACAGCTGCCTTTATTTTCCAGTACCAAGATATGCAGACGATGCAGTCTGACCTTGCTATCTTTACCATGATTAGTATGTCATCAGTTCATGTATGTTACTTTACCTTGAAATATGTATATTTCTGAAGACTTGAGTAAATTCTGTCTAAAGTAGTTTTCTGTTTCTGCTAGTTCTTTTAGATCTGAGGATAGTTGTGTGAACAGTTGAAACTAGTTATCAAATTTTGCTGTATATTTTGAGATCTAGACAATTTGTACAAAATTTCTTAAAAAAATTGTGAAAATACTTAAGGTTGGTATCTTCATTTCCTAATGATGCCAGGTATTTTTTTTTTTCCTGTGTCCATTTTGCTTTTTCTTTTCTATTTATCCAAATAATCAGACTATTCACAAGTTATGAAAACTAGGAACTTTACATTTGCAACATTTTTTCCTGTTCTGGTGTTTGCTGTTCTTGATACAGAAAAGTGAGTTTAGTTTCCAACACTACTGTATCCCACGTGCTATGAACCAGTGACATACCATCTGGAGTAGATCAATAATTACACGTATGAATTTTGTCTGAAGTGGGTGAGAAATTTCAAGGAAAATACAGTATACTCCTGATTATTGGGGGTAACATGGGGTAGAAGATGCATGAATAATTGAAAAGCGTAAACAAGATATTTTCAAGCACGTATTCTTTGTTCAAAAGTTTATCCGTGTTCTGTCAGCCTGTTTATTTCCTAAAATAGCCTTGATGTTGCTCTGCTTCTGAGAAGAGTTTATATATTTTTCACATGGAGTTGCAAATATTTCTTGGAGCAATAATGTCATTGTACTGAAACCCTTGTGATCCATATAATCTAAAAGAGTGTCAATACATTACAGTGTGGTACAGTGACTAACAAGGTTGCTGTTTTCATCCCCAACTTTCATATTCACTGCCCTCTTCTTTGTTTCGAGAATCCTCTTATTGGGATGTGAAGGGACATTGTCAAGCAATAGAATAGCTTTCTGTGGCAACCCTAGAAATTGTGGAATTTGTACTGAATGTTTGTAGAACCAGTTTTTGAAAATTTCATTACCCAACCATGCTCCTCTCTTATAATATTGCACAGGGAGATCCTTAGCTGTCAAATCAGTAGCAATTTCAATTTGTGGTTCGCAGAAGTATTAGAGGTAATGTAATGCTTACTTTAGACTTATGTTCATGAGCACGAACTTTGCTCTTAAAAAGCAGGGCTTCTGGTTGGCAGACATTTCCAATACAGACCACTTTCATCTGAATAATAAATTTGGTCTGGTGTGAAATTCCCTTCTTTCACAAATTTCTGGAACTCATCCTGGAGGGAATCAGCTGCTGCAATATTTAAACCAAGCCTCTCTCCTTGCACAGTAAGTTTGTGAATACTGTGACATTATTTGAAACTGGTTAGTCATGCAGTTGAGACACTGAATTTTCGCTCTGATCCTAGAGATTCGTGGGAAGGGGGGAGCTTTTCTGGCACACACCGCACCTGAAACAATGAGATCTCCTGCCCGTTTTTGGTTAAACCATGCAGATGTACAAAACTAGAATCACATTTCCTTACAAAATCCTGTGTTTTTTGCTTGTTCTTTTATAATGTCATGAACAGTCTACTTTCCAATACCATAACCAGCACTTAGTTTTGCAGTAGATTCCCCCTTTTCAAATCTTCCAATTAATTCTAATTTGTGTGTTAATGTCAACACAGATTTCTTTCGTTTCTTCATCATCTGTTTTACAAATTTCGATGAACTTGCTTCGTTGACACTTACGTGCCGATTAACTGAGAAAAACAGAGTTTGTTTTCAATTTACACAGAACAGGCTGGCCAATAATAATGGAAGTGGGACTGTGTTGTCATGCGGCAGTTGTTTATTCAATGGAAGTGACACTTATTGTCATGTGGTGAGTTGTTTATTGCTGTTTGCTAGAGGAAAGTGTCGTATTTATTTTATGTCATTTTTTTAAATTCGCAAATAATATATACATGAATAATCAGGAGTAACTGTATTAAGAAAAAGGCTGTTTGCTATATGTACATGTCTCGATTCCTCTGTGACTTGGTAGGAACCCCCCCACCCTCTCCTGTCCCCTCTCCCGCTGCCTTCTCCTCTCTTTGGTGTTCTTTCCTACCACCCACTACATTGTAAATTAAAGTGTGGGGTGTAATACTCACTTTGCTATTTCTGCTAGTAGAATTTACTTCCTTCAGCCCTTTGTTGTTGGATTCACTATAGACAGCAGTTTTTGCTTAGTGATTGATAAGAGCACATAATTTCTTCTGTGATATCTAAATGTTTGTAGCAATACCTGTATTTTTAAACAGCATAGGCAGTATTTGGCTTAGGATACACTTCAGTATTAAATTTTGATATGAATACATATGAGAAAATCTGAGTTTCATTTAAGAGTTTGTTCAGTTACGTTGGTTCAAGAACATACTATTAGGAAACAATGTGAAATGTCATTAGTTGGCTCAGGGAAAAAGAAGAAGGAAGGTTGTCTTAATTAAAATGTGAGGTCGCAGATATAGTCATGTCACAAAAGAACCTTCCTGGCTGGGAAATTAATTTACGAAATGTAAAAATAAAACATTTTTGCTTACAACCTAGCATTTTCAAATATCTTTGTTGTTTCTTGGTTGCATCCAAAACATATAAAGAAGGAATAGAAAAGGTAGTGTGTTACGTTCTTGGTAGTTATTCACTATTTGAATTAAAAGTATACATAATTCTGCACTTAATTTTATTCACGGTTATTGTTTTCAGTTTCAATGTGTAATTAATGTCTGCTGAAAGCTGTGTGTTGCTTCTTAGAAGAGGGAGGATGATATCAAACTCACTATGGCACACAAAAGAGAACTGAACTTTATGAAACTACAGCTCGTTGATACCTGATTAGAGACCACACTAGGTGATAGTTGATGTTCCAATAGAGAGACTAGTGCAAGCTACACGCTGGGAGGACATCAGACAAGTAGATCGTATGTGATGTCAGCTGTTTCCAGATATTACACAGTTGGTATAAAACTATAGTTGCTTCAGTTTGTGTGATTGTCACATTTCACAATTCATTGAAACATAATAAGCTTACAATTCCACTTTCTTAAGAGATGTTCTTAAGTCCACAAAACTTTGTAGATACTTCTGCATGTTTTCCCCCTCCCCACCTTGTTAAATGTCCCTCACTGTGCTTGATATTGACTTATTACTTAATTGATGCAGTCATGCTTCATTATATGTAATAAATGTTGTGAAAATGAGATGTCCATTAATGTTGTGAGGTTCTTGCAGTTTTTACTGACTGGTTCTTTGGGGCTCTGTTTAGAGCATCTCAACACACTATTAGTCATTTCCTTGCATTCACTATGAAGGAAATGGATTTCAGTTATCTTTTATTAATAACTGTTTCTGGATATGGTAGAGTGAAAACTGGATTTTATGAGCATGGCTTGCAATAAACCAATATATTTTCGTACCTGGTTGGCATATTCTGGGAACTGACACAGTGTCTTTTGTTATATTTCCAGAAATAGTTTACTGTATCTCAGCCTTATTAAACACCCTGAGTCCCAACAATATGAAAACATGTATAATTATAAAATTTTTCACAAAAGTGTTATAATTGTAAACAACAAATACAGAGAAAATTGACCAGAAGTAAAAAATCAGTTTTTTAAGAAAGTAGTTTGACGTTGGAACCACTAGCGCATACAGTTTCCAACCACCTGTCACTTCATGTAATATATTTGAAAGCAAATTTTCATTTTTCTTAGACAAGAATCACACACATCTTGAAACTTCCATGAACTCATAATGCCTAAAACTAGCAAAATTGAGCCTAAAATTTAGTAAATTTTATATCAAAACTACATAGAACACTAGTGGTTTCACTTCATTCATAAAAGCAGTAATAGACTCAAATTTATATTACAATGAATTTAGATGTGCTTTCAATGCCAGTGATCTCAGTGTGGCCACTATCACAAAACCCTGCTTCACAATCTTCTACAATCACATAGCACAATCTCCGTGCAAACTGTTGTCTTGAAAGCCATAAATGACTGCTACAATGCACTACATTCATAGAATTACCTCAGTATACTACTAGATGTCTGTCTTGCAACAATGTTGGTGGTTTCATGATAAAGGCATTAGCACTTTAAAAAGAATGGGTTTCAGATGTAAACTATTGGTACACAAAGGGTTAATTATCCTCATGTGATTCATAACTCGTAATTGGCCTTTATATGCTTATTTTTATCAACAAGTGCCTCATTAATCTTCATTTATTGGTGTGCAGGTTGGATACTTTTGTTACAACAAATACTTCAAGCAACAAGCCAACATTTCTTTTGTTTGTTGACAATTTGAATATTAGCTGTGCTGGCACCATTCAGTCTTTTAGTGTCTGTTGGAATGATTATTGGTTTTTGTCTCATAATTATTGTATGATACCTTCTGAAGCTGTTGTTTGTTGGCAGTATACAGCATTTCAAGCCCAGATATTAAATTACCACCACCTTCTGAAGTTTTCTCTTGATCCTGTATTTTCCAGGACTTGCCTCGTGGTGTGTGTACCTTGTGAATGTAATTCACATATTCCCTCTCAGAAGTTTGTGGTTTTTATAGTAAAATGTAATGGTTATGCTGTCATAGACACCTTAAGTTTTCTTGTGTGTTGCGGTCACTTCAGAGTATCCATTGTATCATAATTCCCTAATTTGTAAATTGGGGGTGGTGGGTTTATGTAAAGAGATTGAAAACACAAAACTGTGTTACATAATTTTTTGCTTTAAGTTGAGGGAAAAAAATTAGGAAAGAGACAAATTCTATACGAATATCTCGTCCTTTATGTTATGACATATTAGATACAGTTTGTGCAGTTGTAGTCCTGAGCAGAAATGTTACACTGCAATAGGGCTGTGTTATTACCACTAGTTGTGATATTCTCCTCGTGCACCAGTAAAAGGGACACTTGTGTATTATCTGATTAATCGTATATTCTAACCCGCATTGACAACCTGTGCCTTTCTACTGTAAGAAGTGAGAGGTTTTAAATGACAATCTTATCAATGATGGAAGTAAATTCCTGATAAAAGTCCATGATAATGACTTTTTAACAGATGATTCTGTGTATCTTAGGAATTTTTTTTATTATATTAATTCGTATTAAGTTAGCAGTCTTTCAATTTTTGATATGTTGGTGAAAGCAACTGTAACACAAAAAAGAAGTGCTGTGTATACATTAGCAACTAAGAACAATGAAACCTCACATATCAAATAAATAATATAAACTAAAGTTCAGTGTCAGTATGTAATCATTTGCTTAAATAAGACATCAACTACCAATTTAGCTTGAAAGTTTACACAGGTACGAGTACAAGGGGCTCTTTTTTGTGATTTTCTGGTTTTATACAGAATTGTAGAAAGGTTAAATCTAAAATTACATCAGTTATTATTAAACTTTCATCTATTAACTCAATCACCAGCATTCTGAATGGCTGAGGAGTGGTTTGTTGCAGTGTTGACAGTTTTTATATGTAACAATTTCAAGTCCTACAGAATATTCAGAGGTGTTCTTTCAGTGCTTTGTGCTGTATTTCCATATCTTCATTAACCTGAAATTGTTCAGGAATTGCTGATGGTACAATGCGTACTGTTTGTCTCGTGTTCTCATGGTATTTGTTGGACTACTCTTCTGCTGACTGGGCCAGCAGTGTCGCTGGTGACTGCACTGCAACTGATCATTCTGCAGGTGTTCTGTGTGCTAATTACTTGTGTCACCTCTCAAGATAGTGGCTATCTCTCCAAAATATATCAATTTTTTATTCAAACAGTTTACATTTGTTTAGTGTCTTACATATATACATTTTTGATACATTGTTTGGCAAATTTTAGTTTTGTATCAGTCTTCAAGAATAGTTTTTGTAGTTGTAACAGCATATTAGGTAAAATATATGTCAAATTATAAGTTTAAGAGTTTGAATGATATTTGAAATGAACTAAATATGTGTACTATATTTAGTTACACTTTATATATATATATATATATATATATATATATATATATATATATATATATATATATATATATATATATATGGTTATAATAGAAGGAAACATTCCACGAAGGAAAAATATACCTAAAAACAAAGATGATGTGACTTACCAAATGAAAGTGCTGGCAGGTCGACAGACACACAAACATACACACAAAATTCAAGCTTTCGCAACAAACTGTTGCCTCATCAGGAAAGAGGGAAGGAGAGGGAAAGACGAAAGGATGTGGGTTTTAAGGGAGAGGGTAAGGAGTCATTTCAGTCCCGGGAGCGGAAAGACTTACCTTAGGGGGAAAAAAGGACGGGTATACACTCGCGCGCGCACACACACACACATATCCATCCACACATATGTCTGCTTGTGTCTGTATATGTGTGGATGGATATGTGTGTGTGTGCGAGTGTATACCCGTCCTTTTTTCCCCCTAAGGTAAGTCTTTCCGCTCCCGGGACTGGAATGACTCCTTACCCTCTCCCTTAAAACCCACATCCTTTCGTCTTTCCCTCTCCTTCCCTCTTTCCTGATGAGGCAACAGTTTGTTGCGAAAGCTTGAATTTTGTGTGTAATATATATATATCTGTCCTTGCAGTGTTAAATTATCTTTCAAAATATGGGGGAGGGGGCACAATTGAACACACACCGGATTAATGGTCTTTCTCTTTCTACTGGAACTTTTTACCTGTGTAAACTATTGAGTCTAAGTGGCAGTTGACACCTTGCTTCACCATATGATTTTCTATAGACTGACACAACTTAATTTTGGAAGTTCTAGGTGTTTTCACTGTTACCTGGTAATGAATACATAGTACTATTTATTTTTATATTACAGATTGTAGACAGCAAGATCCAAAACACATTACATGAAATAATATAACAAAAAGTCTTCAAGCATTTTAGATGGAATTATTTGTAAAATTGACAATCATTTCTCTTAACCCATGTATTGTAGCTTATGGGGCCAACCACTGTATAAAATAAGTGTTTTATAAAATTTTATCATGTGCGTTACATGTTAACTGAAGGTGCACAGTCCTGTTGTCATTCAGTTACTTTTCTAAGTTTCTTTATTTAATGATATTTTTTCAGTATTCCTAAGTTTACATAAGATAGAGATAACACTGCCATTCAGTATTTGTGATTTGTATCAGAAGTGTTGCCTATGCATTATTTCATTTCTATAAGGTGCAAATTATGCTTCTGAGTTTGTGGATAGAAATTTAGGTGTTACTTAAAGTTACCATAAATTTATGTATGTAACTCATATTGTTTTACTGGAGAGGTAGCAATTATTAAAGCATTTTACTGATTACTGTTGATTTCACAGTACCATTTTATGTCAATTCATAAAGTTCGGATTCCAGATCAAAAAGATGTAAGAGTGAACACAGGAAAAGTAATTTCGCTGTTTGAACTGTCTTAGATATAGTTGCAGTATTTTGTTACAGCACATATGGATGCTGCTTGTGTTAAACGTGCTTTAATATCGAAGCTGCATTTTAAGGTCAATGAATAGTCTTGAGGCAATAATTAATTGCTTACTTAGAACTCAAGTGACCGTAACAGCAATGAACACGTTGAAATTCAAATTAGTCAGTATCTGTTACTAGTAAGCTGCAGAAGACCCAACAGTTACAGAATGTGGCTTCATTGTAAGTGGGCAGAAACAAATGTAGAAAAATTTTATTTGATAAAAAAAATCTAACCAGGTCAATCCTGTACTCGTAAAATTGCTATATTTGATTATTTTGTTCGCTTTTAATGTAATTAGCATGCATCTTTCACTTGGTAATGTACAGCCGTGGGTTCCAAGTACAGTTGTTAATCATTTCTTAACTTACCATTATTATTATTATTATATGGAATGTGTTTACAGAAATTCTGTTTCACTGTTGGGCATTTATTTGTTCATAATTGTGATATGTCACAATAATGCAAATTCTGAAACAACAAACTAACACTACAAAAAAGACACTCACCTGCACCTGATAAATGAGTGGCATATACACACATATAATAGTTGAGAAAATTATACCAGCTTTCAAATGAGCTTTCTCTCTCTCTCTCTCTCTCTCTCTCATGTGATTGTAGCAGTAATTGATCTTCATTTCACCACCACCACCACTACTAAGAGCCACATTTCTCCTCTTGTTCTCTTTCCTGCTTTCTGTACATCTCTCTACCCCTCTTTGCCATGCATATCTTCCACTTTTCAATTGCTGCAAACTTGTCCCCCCCCCCCCCCCCCCCACATCCATTCGCCATGCAGCTGCTTATAGTCTGTATATCTGTAGACCCAAAGAGTGTGCGTGCATAAGTGTAAGAGTGCCTAGTACTGTAAAAGAAGGAAGTTGACAGCAGTAATGGATGCCAAATGTGCATCTTTAATAGTGAGTGCTTAATGCAGGGATTGACAAAGATGGTTCAAACATAACTGATGCTGCATCAAATGTCCGTCCAACTGTTCTAATTTTCCTGCAGTTACAGCTAATTATCTGAATGGATTGAGTGACATTTCTGAATTGATTTCATAGGTGATTTCACAATGATGCAGTGAAACAAATGAGTGTTATCTGAAAGTTTAAAGAAACAATGGACAATGGCTTCAGAGCTTTTCCAGATGAGAAGAGCTTGAAAAAAATAAAAATAGTAATGGGAAATGATGTCTGTATGGTATTTTACACAGAATATGAGCTGATGATAGGATGTGGTTGTATATTCACTTAGAGTTTCTGTTTTTACAAATGACCATATTTGGGACTTTACAGTAGATTCCAAGTACTCTGCCTAAATAATTTTTTACTGAGATGTAAAGTAACTGGGGAGAGAGAAAATTTGTGTTTGAGTAATTGAATAGTAATTGACATGAAATACAGATATGAGCCGTTTCATGGATACAGTAGATAAATATAACATGTGGATATTCAGTGAAATAATGTATACAAAAATTATACACTTGAGAATATGCACGGTAATTGGAGGGACAATCTAGAACAGCAATTGAGGTGCTAAATGTTGCTTGAAAATAGTTACTCTTATTAGTATTTTCATGGTCAGTGAAGGTGATACAATTTAACTTCTTTTTTAAAAAAGGTTTTTATATCAGATGAAGTAGTCAGATACTCTTTTTCTCTCCTTCAACCCCCCCCCCCCCCACCCCGCTCCCTTTTTCTCTTTGCGCATGAGTATTACATACAAAGGAACATTTACAAATGGTGGAAAAATGATATTGCGCTTAAGTCTTAGTGACCTGTCATCCAAAAGTGACTTTGTGTAATCAAGAGAAATTCCTGCTTCAGTAGTGTTGTACCACTACATACAATATTTCCTGCTGCATGTGATTGCTGCTTCTCCAGTTCTTCAAATATCTTGTAAATTATATATTCCCACTTTATTTTTATAAATATTAAAATTTGTGTGTTTCTTTCCCATAATCTGATTTAACTAAAATTTTGTTTCACTTTAATAAAACCATTGTGTTATGCAAGTAATTGTCTTATTTAATTTTTATTGTTTGGTTATTTTATCATGCTATACACTATTTGTGGTTACACTGAAGGGAATATATGAGAGCAGATGATCGTGAATTGGTAAAACCATATGCAGTTATAAAACAGAAAGGACTGTTCTCAGACAAGATAAAATGACAGTAGTGGTAAAAAAAAATGTTACACTTACTCATTATCAATGGGGAGCAGAGATTATTCCTTTAAAATTGTGAAGAAAGGAAAGGAAGATAAGGGAATACTGACACAAGGCTGGAAAATGGAAGAAAATGAGAATAACCAGTTCAGAATGTCAAGACTCGTAAATCATACCCCAATGTCATATTAAATTCTGTCGTATTTAAATTCTCTCCATGGTTTCTTATAAAAATGTCTGTAGTTTTTAAATATTGGAATTAGAACCAACTTTTCATATTAAGGAAATACTGAACTTCCAGAGAGACTGTACCTGTACTAGGCAACTGATTTCAGAAAAAGCTAAGCTTCTTTGAAGAATCTACCATAGTAATATGGTGATTTCACTAACTGAAATAAAGACAGTAACTCAAGCTTTAAGAGTCATTGAATTTTCTCTGAGAGCTGAGGAGGTAACTCTGGAAGGAAATTGTTAGGGATATGAGAGAATGGTGGTGATGTGAAGTTATGAAAAATATAAATGCTGTCAATTGTTTTGTAGTAGTGTATATCTCCCTTCCACTATTATTTTTTCAAAATTTATATTTTTCGTGTGTCTTAAATAATTTTTTTTTTTTTGCTATAATTTTGAATCTCGAAAGCTGTTTCATGGTTATCTCTGTTCATGCCACTGTAATAAAGGCGTGCTAAATTTGTGATGGGGAAGAAATAATTGTCAAGTACGTCTATTAAAAAGTGCTTTTGGGAGAAAATTTATAGAACTGAATGTATATATAATTTCATGAATGATATTTTAGTTTTCATAATTTTATGTACTTAAATTGTTTTGGAATGAGAAAGTCGTTTTGTGCAGAATCTTAACTGAACAGTCATTGTTTTATATTATTTGTTATGGTAATTAACAAATGAGCTGAAAGACTGACAGTTTAACTTATAAAGAAGATATTGATGTGATATATTGTGGACAGTAAATTTTTAATATTTTATATATTTTGTACCTAAGTAGCAATGTCAGATTGAAGATGTCAGACATAGGAGTGAAAAGTTGAACTTTTGTACATAACTGTTCCAAATTTTATCAGTTATTTTTCATTTCATATGTAATGTATTGTCTTCTTTCTTTATGTGTAAAGAGTAACTGTTTTATGTACATATTGTTGCAGACTATAACGCAACTGTAAATAAATTTTTAAGATATTCTTAAAATGTTTTTTTCAGTTAATTGTCCATACTGTGAAAACTGATATGGTTATGAAGCTTCTTTCAACAAAGATAGCTTGTTTAACATGGTCCGATGAAAGTAATGTAAATTTTAATAAGAATTATCACTTCTCACAAGAGCGACAAAAAATAATGGTAAACACAACAGTGCAGTTAAAATTTGACTTAATAGCATAAGAACAAACCATGCACTGAAACTATACTTACCGATAGTGTCAGCAGTGATTAAACCACAAATTATTTATATCTATAGTAATATTTTACATGTTCGATTCACGAAATAGGTGGGAAGTGGTTGACTTCGTATTGCTGCAGACTCCCTTACTGTAGAAGTGAACATAAAGTTCCTGACCATTTGTAAAATGGACAGTCATCTTGAAAGTATCGAACAAAGCTATTAGTACTGTAAAAGTCGTCTCATCATCAATCTATTGATCGAACAATGTGTACAAACCCCCACAATTTGTACATTTTTTTGTGATCACTGTCATATTTCAGGCAGGTGCACGACCTTCAGTTTTTACTTTGTCTATTGATTCATAACCCATATCAAACAATTAGAACATCCATCTTCACTCACTGGTTAAGTGCAGCCTGTTATATTATTTGTGTAAACCAGAGATTGAAATTGTTTCTATTGTTGGAAAGTTAAAGCAGTTCCAAAAGATTAATATCAGGTGAGTAAACAAACTATACTAGGACTTCAAACTGGAGTTCACAAGTTTATTTTACAAGTGCATTTATCAGGTGGAATAAAACACAGCTTATTTATTTTGTTTGTTGCTCCTTTGCACCAGAAGTGTAGACCGTATCGATCAACTTATATATCCAAATGGTTGTTTTACTAGTCATGGTTGAAGATGCTTTTGCTATACCATTATTTGTATGTCTTTATTGTCCCACTCTTGGATCCTGTGTTAGGAAATTCTATTAGTATGCTTCTGTAGTTCCCCTTTGTCATTAATATCACAACAATCCTCGAAAAACTATAAAATTACAGAGGGACTGTTTGACTGGGCAGTACTTGATTTTAGGATGTGAAATTCCAGTACTGCTGATGCACACATTTGAATGTAAAAGGAAATATTCCTAACTGTTAGTTTTTCTTCAGGGAGTAATGGGGTGTGAGATGGAAGAAGGGGTAGTTCATTTGGAGCACATTTTGAAAAGGATCCAACTGTCGTGAGGACAAGAGGAGATGTGTTTTGTTGTACAACATACTACAAGGATGGTAAAGGAAAGATATTGTTTTATCAATGCACACTGCACTATTTGTGCTCATGTTGAGAATTGCCTGCAAATTTGTGTAACACAGTAATTATCTGTAATTTTTTTTTTCTTAATTTTATCATGATATTTATGTAGAACTACAAACCCTAAAACTGATGGGCCCATTTGCTGCATATCTTACTGCATTGTTTACTAACGCATTTGTGCACATATTATGAACAGAAAGAGTCCTCTAGCACTTGAGGTACAACCTCCATGTAGCATGTCCTGTTTCATTCTAGCTGACAAAATTGCATAGATGCACTTGAACAACTGTTTAGATATTCTGTGAATGTGTGCCTGTTTATTAAGTGTTTGTGGCAATTTATCAAGTATTTTGAAACTCAAGAAACAAAGATCTTTCCACTTCTGTCTGTAACAGTATGGATCCAGTGAATAAAGAGAATGGGCTGGATTTCCCAGACCACATAAGCGTTCAAAATCCTCAAAGATATACATTTAACAACTACTTAGCATTAAATTAAGGTGACAATTCAGGCATAAAATATGTTCAACATCTTGAGTGATTTGCAAAATAGTAGCTAGAACTAGGGCAAACAGTGCTGTATATTCTATGTATAATTTAACAGAAAAAAGTGATATTAGATACTTGTTTTTGCATACGGATTATGGTGTTTTTCCAATTCTACAGACAGTTATTGGTACATATCATCTTCATATTGATGAAACACTTAATTAAAGAAATTATATTACAGTTTTTCTCAATAAGATAAACCACAGACACACCATTCACAATTATAGCATTTATTTTAGTATGTTCTTCTTGGGACATGTTTTTGGTATGCAAGCAGTTAAGCAGATGTGTTCAGTTTGTAGACTTATTTGACATACAATAAAATTTTTGTAGGTACTTTTGTAGGTCTGTTAATGTGACTTTGTACTTTGGTGGTTAACTTTTTGTTGGATTTTATCAAGAGAAACCTGTTGCTGTTCTCAGGATATTTTCCTAGTCCAGAAATCAGAAACAGCAATAGTTCCACCCATTAATATTTTTACTGAAATTGTTTCATCCTCTTCTGCATGAAGTAATTCACTACTGTCTTCAGTGGCCTTAAAAATAATGTTCCAGTAAAATACTCCAGCAGAAAAATGCTCTTATTGGAGAAGCACAATAAAGGCAAATATGCTCGTATTTAAAAATGCTCTGAAGTGGGATACCAGCTGCCTTATTCTACTTCCCTCACCACTTTTAAAATTTTCCTCGAAGATTTGGCATGCAAGTATATTAGAGCACTTTTTAACGTGTAACTCACCTCTCACTCCCACAAGCTCTCCTAGCTGTAAATCACTCCCACCTACTAGTTGATTGCAGTTAAGTCACTCATACCTGTCCATTTCCACTTGTGCATTCTCACTCACTCACTCACCCCAACTCATCGTCATTATCTCTGTGGCTCTCTCTCTCTCACTGTCTCCTTCATTCTGTCCTACTACAGTCTTCTCTCATTGTCACAGTCTCCCACTTGTTCTCTCTCCTACTGCTAATGTGTCGTTCATTCCCCCTCACTGCTGCCTTCTCTCCTAATTGTAATTGTCTTGTGTATCTCATTGTCACTGGATCTCGCCCATTCATACCTGGCAGAGGTGCGGCTGTTACAGTACCCCACTTTTCAGTCAATATTTTAAAACAAAAGCATATTTGCCTTTTTTGTGCACGAATAGGAGCCTTTTTCATTGGTTCCCTTCTTTTCCATTCAGATAATGCAAATCTAAATTTACACATCAGACCTGACTTAACATGCACAAAATATTTGCATGTGCTTCAGTACTGCAACATGGGGCTACCAGAACCCTTCTGATGGTAATGGAGACACTTAACAGCACATTTCTCCACACCATGTCACTTTATGAACCATGTTTCTGCCTCACACTGTACTTTTCCGTGCGTATTTTACGTGTACAAGTAGAGTAACTTTGACCCTCAAGCCATTTATTTTCCATGTGTAGCTGTTCAGGAATTAGTGGCAGGTTTTGGTATGAAAAAATGGTCAAAAGATTTCTTTTTGCGGTTGGGGTTTTCTGAAGAACCGCCCATGAACTAATGATGCCTCCATAATCCGCTTAAGGCCCACCACATCAAATGCAAAAAGAACCAATTGATTTGCGCGATTTGCCTCAACAGAAGAAAGTGTGTAATATTCATACTTTGTCCCTGTACTGTAAGATATTGACACTTGAGATGACTCCTGTGCTGGCTATCCAAATGGTCCCTAGCCCAAGGGCTATCCAAAACACTTGACCTTACCATTCTGTCACCATTAGAACCCAATGTATGAGCCCTAAAAGAATGCTGTTTTTATGCATGGTGTTTTAGAACATATTAGGTAGTGCATGATGTCGCGTGATACCACTTCATGGAGTTCACAGAAAACTTTATCACAGTCTATAGTATACCTGTAATCCCAACATTCTAACTATTACTGTGGTGTAAGCAGGAAAGTGGCATACAATTTGCTTGTTAGTGTGGCATGATTAGGAGGTAAACATGGCTCTTTCATACTGCTGTTTCAAATGTGGAAACAGTCAACCTTGCAGTTTGGCATCCTTACTTAGCTGAAGCACAGTGGACTATTCTGCAGTTGTTTTACACCATTTTTTGTGTAGCTCAACATTTTAATTTTAAAACATTTGGAACAAAGTTAACAGATTGCTGTGAGAAAATAGTTGGTTAGTTAAATGAAAGCAAGCAATGGCAAATCTGGTAAAATTATAAATTATCAGCATATCTGTAATTCATAACTTTCAGTGTGCTACTGACAAAGATTGAATTTCTTCAACATAATGTGCCTGGAACATCCTTTAAAATATTCCTTGCATATCATTCTCTGCAAGTTCCTTGGTGACTTCATTATTTATCAATTAGTTCCTTTTCATCTTCTCTCTGCTCATCTACTTTTATCCATCCCTTCACTCCCTCCTCCCCATATGGCCATTTCACACTCTCATACCGTATTTTGCAAAAAGTATAGCAATATAAGTGGACTAAATAGAAAAGAATTTAGAACTACCATTTATCATGTTGGTGTATATTGACTTCATAAATAGATTGTCAGACTAAATAGTGCTGCAGAATAATAAAAGAACTCTTTAATTTAGTGCTATTGATATGAGAATAGAAAATCCTGTGTAGAGTACAAACAACAGAAGGAGTAAAGTTAACAGCACCTCAAGTAGTTAAGGTACTGAAGGGTTTGATAGGTATCTAATCAACATTTTCGATGTTAAAGTTTCGGATGATTTCAGTCTTGTTTGTACACCCACTGACCACCCAGCTGTACAGTGCATTGTTAAATTTACTCCTTCCATTATTTCTAGTACTGTTGAAGATAATCTTACGAGGAAATGCAACCATTCACCGTGGTGGGCTCTCATTTGCAAGTTATCGACGAAAAATTCAGTTTTGCTTGCCGTTCAGTAGCTTTAAAATAGTAATGTTGTTTCAAGTGAGTGCATAGCATAATGGCTAGGATACGGGCTTTGCATGCAGGTTGTGGATTCGAATTTTGCTAGGTGCATTAAAAAAAAGTTTTAATCTTTACGGAGATGACTTTGATCATTATGTTATTCATTTAATTGGGTTAAGTGTTACTTTGTAATTTCTATTCCTTTGTCATATCACTGTAATTATAACATCAAGTTTTTCATTTAAAGACAAAATAAAACAATGGTGGAAACTCCAGGTAGGAAAATTGACAAGGTAGGAAAAGACAGATCGCTACTTCCCATACAGATGACATGTTAAGTTGCAGACACACACAATTAAAACACATTTACACATAAGCTTTTGGCCACAACCTTCGTCAGAAAAAGAGAAACACACTCGATTCATTCACACAAGCAAGTACACCTCCAGCAGCTTGTCTCAGAATTTATTCTGTTCCGAGCTGCTGGAGTTGGTGGTCGTGTATGTGTGAGGTGTGTTTGCTTGTTTGAATGAATGGTGTGTGTTTCTTTTTTTTCTGCTTAAGGCTTTGGCCAAACTGTGCCTGTATGCAATTTAACATGTCGTGTGTGGTAAGTAGCAATGTCTGTTCCTACATTGTTAATGACAATCTATTTATATTGACCCTGCTGTGGTTTGAAAGATGTTTTTTTCATTACAGTATGTGCATTTTTTTGATTTTATCCACTTACAAACACTTAAAATAAAAATTCATATTGCGCTATAGACAAAATAATGCATATGAAGATTTAAACGAAAGAAGGGGATTATAAGTAAACCAAAATTCAAGTAAAATGAGGAATAGAAACAGTGAATGCATTAATGATGAAACGGAAGAAATGAAATCGAAATTATTGCATAAAATTAATTAAGATCTCATGTCTGAGTGGCAAAAGATGATTGGTAGAACAGTGAGAGCAAATGAAAAAGTTGATGCAGTGTTTGAAATGAAGTGACAAAGGAATAGAAATAAAAAGTTACATGTAAACCAATTAGTTGACTACAAATAATGATCAAAGCCATTCTGATAAAGATTTAAAAATATAATATTTAAAACACCTGAAGAGATTTTAACCCACAACTTCTGCATGTGAAGTCCTTACCGTATCCATTATTCCTAGGCAACAAGTGCATACGGAACTACTTTTTTTCCAAGCTGTTGAGCATCATGCAAAATTCAGATTGCCCTCCATCAACTACTTGCAAACTAGGGCCACCGTGGCAAATAGATGCATAGTGTGATACCCATTAACTTAACCTACATCATTCTATAGATCGCTTTAGAAAGTCGATTCCACTGCTGGAGACCTCTCCTTGTTAGTGTTCTCTGTTTTTAAATATTCGTGTTTAATAATGTAATATATATTTGTAGAAATCAGCCATTATTCTCTTATTATTGCAAGTTTACATTTGATCCATATCCATTTTTTATGGGTGTTTTATTTTATTCTTTAGAGGGTGGCATTTCTTTACATGTTTCACATTGTTAATCTGTTCGATGAATTATAAGGATGCTGCAGGATTGTCTTCTCTACAAAATTCAAGTTGTTTTTGTCTTATAGGTGCAACTTTTTCTTCTTGAACAGCACTAAACAGCTGTGCAATAAGTAAGTGTTGATATAGGCAGTTATTTAAATGTAAAATAACAAATGACCAGCAAGGAATGATACTAAAATTGATGTATTCTTGCAACAGAAACATATTGTATTCTATATCACTATATTACTTTCGCCCAAAACTTGGCCACAATGCATTTTCTGCTCCTTGGTTAGTTCATCTTCTGTGCAGGAGGCTGGACACTGTCGCCGTTGAAGCATATGACGAACAGTCTGGTCTTCTCCACAGTCGTGCTAAGCATGTTGATCATATTGCCAAATTAACCTTTTGTCTACCAATTCCAGATCTGTCTGTTCAGGGACTTCCAAATCGTCCATTTATCATCATAGCCAGGAAGTAGAGTTTCTGAAACTGTTTTCCAGCCAGGGAGGAGGTAGGTCATAGCCCTGCGTGGTTTAAACCCAGTTTTTTCAGCAGTGGTTCTAAGTGTTGTTGATGTTCTTAGGAATCCTACTTGACTTCAGTCATTGCAGGTGTGATTTGTGCACATACAGAGAATGTCTTATCTGCCCCACTTCCTTTCTGTCCTTGCTATTTCTCTTCGAACAGGAGGCAGTGAGTGCTATTCGGTTCATAGTGTTTCAGATTGACTACCCAACTATGATCTGGCCTGTTTCCATAAAAGATTGTTCCTGGTGGAAAATTTTGATTTGCAGTCCATGCAGTCCTCCTTGAAAGTAATAGATCTATCGAATTTCACTCGTAGGTGTTTTGGGGTTTCATACTGTTAGAGTTAGATGGCTGACCATATCAACTTTAATTTGCGACTAGCATCTTTGTTCCTCAGGTGAAAACCACACACATCTTTGTGGGATTTGGTTTAATTTGCTCTGTGCTGTAGTTAAGAGCACTCATGAGGGTGTTCTCCCTGATTCAAAATCTGTGCTCTGAGTGGCTAGAACGAGGTCATCAGCATGCAAAGAAAGTTCAGCTATTGGATGCTATATGATGGTTATTCATATGTATATATTGAACAGTATTGGTGCCAGCACACTTCCCTGCGGGAGATTATTTTTCTGTAGTCTCCATTGGCTACGCTGGTTCTTGGAAGTCAACAGAGAACCTGCACTTGTGCAAAAGAGCGTCAAACCTAGTTAGTCTGAAATCCTCAGTTACGTTTTAGATCTTGGTTAGTAGTAACTGGTGATTGAAAGTGTCATAAACTGCTGATATGTCAACTAATACTACTTCTGTCATCTTTAAGAGCTTCAAACCTGTCTTATGTAAACTGGTGAGATTTAGCAGCTGTCCGGTACAGCTTTTGCCAGGTTGGAATTCATGTTGCTGAGGTATAAGTAAGGGGTGAGAATTACAGGATAGAGGTGATTTAAAATCTAGCAATAGTAGTGTGACTGGTCTAAAATTCTTTGGATTATTTCCTTCTTTACCAGGTGTCAGCAAAGCAATCACTCAGCTCCTCCACCATGTCTTTTGGCTATGGCTTCTGCTCACACAGTTGTTGAAAAGTTGAAGAATCCATTTCTTTGTTGTTAAGCCAAAGTATTTAATTTGCTTGGTTTGTATATCATCCAAGCTTGTATATCACAGCCTTCTCAAATTCTTCCATGCTGAATGATGTGAGGTCACTAATCTCTTTGCAGTTCCTGTGATTTGTGGGTTGCCTTCCTGTTCAGCAGTATCTGATGTGGTATTTGGTTGGCAGTCATACTATGATGTGCAGTGGTCTTTGTTGGATCATTGCTTAGGTGTCACAGGATTCTCTGAGCTGTATGGCCAACTCTTTTCAAATACAAGTTTTCTATGGTTTTTATCTACTTATTGCTTTGTCTCTCCCTTATAGAGAAAATGATATTGTTTCGTGCTTCCATAGTTGCTTCACTGAAAGAATTTTCAGATATGAGGTCAGGACTGTAAGCTTGCCTCCACCTGCCATTGTTATAATATCCATGCAGTTTTGCATCGTGGAAAGATACAGACATCACTTAATGAAATCAAATGTCCTATGAGATTACTACACAGTGACCAAGCAATTGTAATCTAAAGCTGTTAGAAATGAGGCTTTTTTTTCCCCCTTGCCCTCAAAGGTAAAGAAATGAAATTTCATAATGCCTTTTAATTTTTGGGGGAACTGAATCTCTGGTTTGGCTAGCATGCAGATTATTCAATATTACATATCTGATGAATTGTTACTGGGGATAAACATTTAATAATACTAATATTATTTGACCAGTATCTATCACAGTGACTCTATAAAGCACATTTTTACTTAAAAAATTCTACACCATGGCTTGTTATTAAATTTTGTGTATCTTTGCTGGATATGCCAAAAAATCACCTCATTGACTGTCTGTCCATTCCTCTATCGTTATAAAATGTTCATTATTGATCTACCTATGTAATGAGTAAGTTGATGCTAGCCGAAATCTTCAGTTGGAACTTCTTTTTTTATAGCTATAACATTGTTGCTGGTGGTTATGGTATAATATGGTGGTGGTGCTCTTCAGATATTTTAGAAAACTTAAAGCAAATACTAGATGATAAAAGATTTATTTCATTTACAATGATTTGACCTTGAAAGATTGATTGATGGTGGGGGTGGAGGGGGGGATGGATGTGGGGAGAACAACTGAGAATGAAAATAAAAACGTTGGAGCAAACGAGAACCAATAAAGATAATTTCATTTTGTATATATGATTACCAGCAGTGCTTGATGAGCGAGGTGATCATCTAACACAATGTTTTAAGTATCTAGTAGTTGTAACTCCCAGAGTCATTGTATTAGCATTTACTGTCTCATTTCTTGTTTTTTAGTTATTATTTCTGTTACTAATTTAAATTTCTTGGTTTTCCATTTGAGAAGTTCATCAGAATATCACATTTCAATGGATTTCACTATCATCTTTTTGGCAAAAATGATGTGAGATCCACGGAACGGAATGGTAACGCTGTTTTGATGAAACTCAACTGGTTGGTTAACTTGAGAAATGAAATTGTTACAGCTCTGTGAAAAGCAGTGTAGTCATATTATTTCTCTTCTTAATTTTTCAATATGTGCACAAATGACAGAAATAATCAGAAAAAAGTCTTCAAGCACTACTTTTGCTATTTTCCCCCCTTGGTTCTTCAGAAGTTTCATGTGTTGTATGTAGTATTTCCTTACCTAGTGAATAAGGATGAACTAACCCTCTCGGAAAATGTTCAGATTAATTGCACCTGTAACACTGAGATCTGTCTGGGCATTCACATGATGATTTAAGGAATTTGTGGAAAACCGAAATCAGAATAGTTAGTCAAAAATTTCCTCCTTGCTCCTTCCTTCTCTTAACCACTGGATTGTCTTGTTCAGAATGAATTGTTACTGCCGTTATTGCTAAGAAGACTTTTTGATTTTGATTATTTCTCTGAAAGCCTCAGTGGAAATTCCCAATCTTAGCAGTCTCAGTTCTTTCCTGTAACAGATACGCTGTGGTTGATGTTGTAAACAAAGTGCGAGATCCATTAGCCAAAATGGCTTCATGAATTTTTAAAATTTTGTGCATCACGGATTTCACTAAATGCTTATTTACTGTTATGAAAGTGTTCTGTGAATTGTCCGAAGGAAAAATGTTCAGTTGTGATTCATGGGTGGTCCAAATTTAATCATTAATTTTGTCTGTTGTGCGGTCAAATGCTCCTTGTAGATCATCAAGCCCTCCCTAAGAGACTTGGCTTTCTTCTCACTTAAAATCCTGTGCAGTTTTCACCTATTGATCTTGTTAGGCTCCCAGTGCTGTATTCTAAGATGGTCCTTTTATTTTTTTAATATGCTATGTACTATTCAGTTATGCTATATTTTGTAGCCTTTCTGATAACTGCTTTAAATTTGTGGTAACATTTAACAGTAAGCACTCATGATTTATGCATATGGCACTTATGCATCAATGGTGCAGTCAACCATCTGATTATTAATGAGTCTGAGTGAGTGAAGTTCAGTTATGTTTGTTAACATGCTCCCTTTGCTTAGTCAGGGAAGTTTGACGAGGCAGTAGTTTCAGTAAGAGTTTCTTACTTTGTAAATTGAAATTACTGAAACTGCTCTGGTTTATTTTTAAACTGAGTCAACCAATGAAAAACTATAGTTTAGGCTCCAGAACATGAAAATATCTTTTAATTCACTCTTAGTAATACCGGTTCATTTCCAATTATGCGCATTAGTTACTTTGTAACCACCACAAAAAATGTAAAAAATGCCAGTTTCATTATACGTGACTTTTATTCACAGCATACATTTTAAAGAGAAACTTGTGTGTAGGCAGGGTGTCGAACCAGAAAATATTCAATATGATGTACCTTGTGGAAAGCCACATCTACTACTAAGTCACTTGGGTTAAGTTAAAAGTTAAAACAATTATGGAATCTTGCAGAACTACTCATTAGAAACAATAAATATTTTTTAAAACGTAAAGTATATTGTTGATATTGCCTAAGGTTAAAAACAAACAAATGCTTTCTCTACATATCTGAGTGTTAACTAAAAAAAGACCACTGTCATTAAAACAGTTATAGTTGAAGATAAAAATTCTAGCTAACATGACACTCAGCATTTGGTTTGCAAGCCTGATGGCATGCATATGGTGATAGTTCCTTTCCCAGTTTCTCACCCTGTGTACTTATGCGGATGGGGTTTATCTAGTTACTTAACCAGAGGATGAATCATACAGTTGAAATTTGCTCTTTTGTGCGATTGCTCTGAAATGTTGCAGTGCAACTTATCATTCAAATGA
Organism: Schistocerca cancellata; assembly: GCF_023864275.1. Classification (NCBI taxonomy): domain Eukaryota; kingdom Metazoa; phylum Arthropoda; class Insecta; order Orthoptera; family Acrididae; genus Schistocerca; species Schistocerca cancellata. The sequence goes on from NC_064634.1 coordinate 190,282,797, forward strand.
GAGACTGAAGGACAAAAATGGAAGTGGCACCTAACTACACAAGCCATGGCAGAATTTAATCAGATTGTTCCGCTGTGTCAACTAAAACCAGTAGAGTAACATCAGTAGATACTTGTTGTGCTTGACATGTATTAGTGGTAGTCAAAATTTTTATCTTTCTTCTTTTCTGTAGAAAGCAAATCATCTTTATTTCATGCCACATCTCAGTTTCTGTTGCTTACAAATTATTGTATATGCATGCAGTCCTGCTATACCACTTCACAGTTGACCACCTAGCTTTGTGTGTTAGTGCCTTTTGGTTGCATGCACTGTATGTACTGGAAGAAATGGCCCCGTGAGCCGGTGCGGGTGCCCACTAACGCAGTCGCTCTGTGGGCAGTGCTGCAGTATGCTCTGCCACCGTCGCCAGCATCTGCATACGCCCACTTCCTGCACTGGGGGGGTATGGCAGCTGTGAGGCCACCACACAAGCAGTATGCCCCCCACGCACTCGACCAGGCTGTAGAAGACTTCCGCAAAGGAAAGTTCGCATCAATCCGGGCTTGTGCCCGCCATCACGGTGTACCAATGACCACACTCCACTACCGCGTCAAGCTGAAACTGAAGGATTCAGCAAATGGACATGCTAAGGTAAAGTTGTGGAAATGAGTTTAGTTAGACTTGCCAACATATTTGTCAAGTTACAGGTTTCAAATGTGTGGTTTTGTGTATAGAGGTTGCAAAAATATCTCTTTCTTTGTCATGTTTTTTCTTTTTATTGTGTTTAAAGACTTAGTATGGGTCAAAAGTAGAAAAAGACCTGTGTAATCATATGTTTAAAAACACAGATGCGTCAAGTATGGGCCATTTTGCTAGCGTCAAGTCTTTTCTCTGTACAATGGTATGGGCTGTCAAAAACATAATTTCACTGCTTGTTTTTTGGTGGTTTTGTTCGTCCTTGCATTTAGGTCATTACGGTAGTGTTATTAATCATAGCACTTAAAAATGTTGGCAGAATCTTCTGTATTGAAGTCGTACTTGTATCACCACAAAATTAGTGATTCTGTGTACCAGAACAAAATTCCATTGGTTTAGCTGATGGTACTGATCAACAAGTCATTATTCTGTCAGTTATTTCCGGACATAAGCTTACTGGACTTGCACAAATATTCTGATCTTGTGACTTGGTATGTGGCCAAACCAAGGAAAACTCTGTTGACGAATGTGTAAAGCAGTTAGAAGTTGGAAAGAATTTTCTAAAACAAATGCTCTTGTGAAAAATTCCTCAAATATTTGTGTAAAAATTTTCAGGAATAAATTTTGTTTGCAGCTTGCTACTGTTCCATCAGTCTACAGCAGATGTTTTAATGATAAAGACGTGTTTGTGTCCTTTTTTTCTTGTAGTCACCAGTGCCAGAAAAGCTTTTCCGACCATGCGTTGCTAGACGACTTTCTGATTTTCTGTTGCCTAGGTCTCTCTCTCTCTCTCTCTCTCTCTCTCTCTCTCTCTCTCTCTCTCTCTCTCTCTCTCTCCCTCTCCCTCCCTCCCTCCCTCCCTCCCTCCCCCCCCCCCTGAAAATGTGTAATTGCTGTGCTGAAACATCCTGTGTATCTATAATTATCACTTGGTTTATGCTGTTGTGCAGCAGTAACCAAATGTAGCCAGTATTACAAAGACATCATTAGTACCAATTTCATTTCTGTGCCAGACCATGACCTGTTCACTCTATTCTCACATGGGATCATTCCCATTGTGGAACTCTAATATCAGACAGGAGAAATCAAGTGCCAGTTGAGTGCTGTCTAAGTATTTGAAATTGCTGCTGTCATCACAGGACTGCTTTGATTCTATAAGATTTCACTTCTGTGGTAGCTGCATGCACTGTCAGAGTATGTCGCTGTATTCCTTGCTGCTCATTTCTAAACAAAATGCTTTCAACCTGGTGGAAATATAACTAGAAGGAAGGATTGAGCAAATCAGTTTTAGACAGTTGCAGCAGGCAGATTGCACATAGAGATGGTACAGTCGTGGACAAAACGAGCGAGACCCCTCGCCTTTTCGTTATGCTTATCCGCACAGCTTTAAAGACTGCTACACAGCATAACAGGCAAGGAGACCAAGTACTACCAACATACTATGCACAGGCGTGAAATTGAAAAACTATCCGAAATTTGTCAGACTGTTTTCATTCATATGTAAGACTTTATTAATGCTGATTAGTGTGTTAACCACAACACCTAAATGTAAGATATAAATGAAAGAAGAAACGCTAATTAGTATGAACTGTACTAATATGAATGAACTTCAACTTATGGAGATAACATAACTGTTTTAGTAAGACAAAGTACCCCAGATCGTTACGAATTAGCCAAATTTTTGCGCATTCGGCGGCGAAGTGGTCTGTGTCACCGTTCAGACCAGTCATACTGGGTTACCGTTGCTGACATACCATGAAAGTGTGCAAATTTAGCAATGCGTGAAGATTCATAACGAAATTCAATTAAAAATCATTCAGTGCCACACTTAAATCAATTCAATTACTGACAGAAGCGGAAAAAGTAGGCAGTAACAAGTATGAAATTCTACAAAAGTTTCATATCGACATCCACAGGGCGCCGGTACAGAATAAAGGTAGCAATAAAACGTATTGGGGGCGCGAGAATTTCTTAAAATTCCTTTACTGATAGTCTATCTGCCACCATCGAGATTAGAACCAAAAACAAACCAGACCTCCCTTGCAGTAGCAAACACCTTTTACTACGCTAGCAGACAACCCAGGTAAACAGCCCTCTATTATTACCCCAGACATGAATAAGCCGTCAATTTCAATATGAAAATGGCAAAATGATCTGCAGTTTCTGTTGCATAGAGCTTTCTGGACTCGGAATCATGAATTGTCCACCTTTATGTCACCGTTTATGTGACAATCATTCGGGATGTTTATCGAAATAACAAAAAACTGTTATTAGCGAGTAAATTTAGCAGAATAATTCTGCAACACCCCAAGAAATAAATGGCGACGTAGCTGCCAAACGTATTCTACAATGTTTCTAACTCTCCATTAGACATGCCACAGCCAGAAAACGTTCTTTAGCCGAAGTGTTCCTTAAGGTAGCTAGCAATGGGAATGCTCGCACATCTAAAACGCGGTGACATTAATAGTGGGTTCTGAATTACCACGTGTATAGGCAAATGAATTTTATTTGCATTCTTGTAGACGTGATTTGAATCGAAAGCGTAGCTACCATTAATATGCTGATGTATCGACTGCAAGTGGAACATTTCGAATAAAGAGTAGTGGGAATTATTATGCGGCCCTCATCTTCAGTATCTGTGGTAGCTATTTTAGTTGTTAGGATTTTGTCACGTAAGTCGGTAAAAATGGAACCCTACTAGTCTCACATTCTTGATCGTCTGTCTCGTCACGTAAGTCGGTAAAAATGGAGCCCTACTAGTCTGACATACTTGATCGTCTGTCTACCCAACCCTTAAAACCCGTTTACCTTGAGTACGGGTGGACATAATAAGCGGAAATGTATCGTACTTCCTGTGGTATCGGTCCCTTGGTGCTGTAAAAAAGTGAGCTATGTCAACGCAATCTAAAGATATACCCGTTTATGTGAAGAAAATTTAGGCGAAAGGTCAAAAAATGGGTCTAAGAACTATGCCACCAAACTGCTTAGGTCATCAGTCCCCTAGATGTAGAACTACTTAAACCTACCTAATCTAACACACATCCATGCCCGGGGAAGGATTTGAACTGACGGCGCGAGGAGCCGCGCGGTCCGCGATATGACGCCTTTGAGCGCACGGCTAACCCTTGCCGGCAAGCTATTATCATCATCTGGTGTTACTAAAATGTTATTCACTTCTGGTGAATGATTTTCTGCGCAGTTCATTTAAGAAAAAATAACTAAAATACATTTGATGTTACGGAAGAGGAAGGACGCCTAATTCATTTCCCCTTGTCTTTATTCATGATGTTAGATTCGCAATCTGAGCATACGTACTATCCATAACCACACTTTTGATACAAGTCATAGTCACATGCAACACCCCAAGAAATAAATGGCGACGTAGCTGCCAAACGTATTCTACAATGTATGATGTATGAGACAGGCGAAATACCCTCTGACTTCAAGAAGAATATAATAATTCCAATCCCAAAGAAAGCAGGTGTTGACAGATGTGAAAATTACCGAACTATCAGTTTAATAAGTCACAGCTGCAAAATACTAACGCGAATTCTTTACAGACGAATGGAAAAACTGGTAGAAGCCGACCTCGGGGAAGATCAGTTTGGATTCCGTAGAAATGTTGGAACACGTGAGGCAATACTGACCTTACGACTTATCTTAGAAGAAAGATTAAGAAAAGGCAAACCTACGTTTCTAGCATTTGTAGACTTAGAGAAAGCTTTTGACAATGTTGACTGGAATACTCTCTTTCAAATTCTGAAGGTGGCAGGGGTGAAATACAGGGAGCGAAAGGCTATTTACAGTTTGTACAGAAACCAGATGGCAGTTATAAGAGTCGAGGGACATGAAAGGGAAGCAGTGGTTGGGAAAGGAGTAAGACAGGGTTGTAGCCTCTCCCCGATGTTATTCAATCTGTATATTGAGCAAGCAGTAAAGGAAACAAAAGAAAAATTCGGAGTAGGTATTAAAATTCATGGAGAAGAAGTAAAAACTTTGAGGTTCGCCGATGACATTGTAATTCTGTCAGAGACAGCAAAGGACTTGGAAGAGCAGTTGAACGGAATGGACAGTGTCTTGAAAGGAGGATATAAGATGAACATCAACAAAAGCAAAACGAGGATAATGGAATGTAGTAGAATTAAGTCAGGTGATGCTGAGGGAATTAGATTAGGAAATGAGACACTTAAAGTAGTAAAGGAGTTTTGCTATTTGGGAAGCAAAATAACTGATGATGGTCGAAGTAGAGAGGATATAAAATGTAGACTGGCAATGGCAAGGAAAGCGTTTCTCAAGAAGAGGAATTTGTTAACATCGAGTATAGATTTAAGTGTCAGGAAGTCGTTTCTGAAAGTATTTGTATGGAGTGTAGCCATGTATGGAAGTGAAACATGGACGATAACTAGTTTGGACAAGAAGAGAATAGAAGCTTTCGAAATGTGGTGCTACAGAAGAATGCTGAAGATAAGGTGGGTAGATCACGTAACTAATGAGGAGGTATTGAATAGGATTGGGGAGAAGAGAAGTTTGTGGCACAACTTGACTAGAAGAAGGGATCGGTTGGTAGGACATGTTTTGAGGCATCAAGGGATCACAAATTTAGCATTGGAGGGCAGTGTGGAGGGTAAAAATCGTAGAGGGAGACCAAGAGATGAATACACTAAGCAGATTCAGAAGGATGTAGGTTGCAGTAGATACTGGGAGATGAAGAAGCTTGCACAGGATAGAGTAGCATGGAGAGCTGCATCAAACCAGTCTCAGGACTGAAGACCACAACAACAACAACATAGTCACATATATGCGAATACAACATAATGGATTATACATGAGGTATTTCGTTTGCCACGAAGTGGTGGCAGACGATGCTGTGGCGTCTTTGAAGCGCGAGTTTCTCCAGTGCTAGCTGTCTCAGCACATCAGCTGAGCGAACCTGCATATTATGTTGGTAGCGCTTTGTCGCCTTGCCTGTTATGCTGTGTAGTAGACTTTAAAGGTGTGTGGACCAGCATAATGAAAAGGCGAGGGGTCTCGCTCGTTTTGTCCACGACTGTACATACATATATAAATACTTGTTCCGTAGATCGTGAATACAACATTTCGTGATGATGTGGAACATGTCACTTTAAAATAAGTTTTTTTTTACACAAAATACAGTTATTGCTTAACAGGGTTCAACAGCTGATTGTCAGTTGTGGGAGCACTATAGCATGTTCTGATTGTACTCCTTCATTACCCTTTTCTCTGCTTTACATCCAAGTGAAGAAATCATTCATTTTATAATCCCATGCTGGTTTTGTTTGATAAGAGATTTCATTAAATCAAATTATTACACAGGGTGGTTAGAAACAGTTTGAAAACCGTGTAAGGGTGTTGCAGGAGAGTTTATGCCAAGAAGTAATTGTTAGGAAAACAGATATGTTGCACTGTTTCCAAGTTATTTAGCACTGAAGTTAGATAATCATGTTGTTGCACTCACAAATTCAAGCACTTGCATACACTAAAATGCGATAATGCAGAGACATTTGTGGGTTTGAGAGTTACCCCTTGTTGAAATGCTCATTATCAATTAACATGTAGGATAAATTTTAGTTATGTGAGCAAAAGCTACATTTGTTTGGTTTGAGAAAACCCAAGAACATATTTGGTGACACTGCCAAGGCACTGACAGTCTCTTGTTAACAAACATTTAAGGACCTTGTAATTATATAATTTGTACAATCGGTGTTTGTGCAGTAGGAATAGTGAATTATCTTCTGACATGCTAAAAACCTACAAATAAAAGCAAATAGAAATATGAGGCTCGATGTTTTATTTTGTAGGTTTTGTAGGACCAATCCTCAATAGAAGTTGCATGTCAATTGTGTCATTACTCAACAAGTTACATAATTTATTTTAAAAAGTGAATATAGGCATTGGTTTCCCTAAACCAAAGAAGAATTACAAAGTAATTATCTTTATGAAGGTAGTAAGAAGTCTATACCACCCTTTTTACAAAACTGCTCTCAGTATTCTAGGAGTATGGTGAAGAAATCCGGTGGGGGAATTGCAAGCACCATTGTGCTTTCTCACAGCATTCAAAACATGCTGTATGAGATTTGAACAGAGAATCAAAATGGCCACTCCATGCACTAAATTGTCTGCCTATTTTACATATTTGTCCAAGAGACAAAACTTGTGTGGTGAAAATTGTCATCTTGAAAGATGAAATCATTGCGTATTTCTCTAACAGACTTTCTTAAGAATTAGTAACTTAATTTCTGTAGCTTAGTCCAGTCACAGCTTCACATAGTAAGACATGATCTATTCATTCAGCCAAAGGTAAATAAGTCTACAGTTAAATATTCTGAAATTCCCACTTTCATAGACTTTTGTTGGCTAACAGGTTCCACTTTTTGCTGAATGCAAAAATATCTGCTCTCGTGTTCCAAAATAAGTCTGCCACTATCTTTGAAGAAAATGTAATTCACCAAATTAGGGTCTTCACTCTATGAGGGGTAGATGTAAAGTTTTGACTATTTCCTTGGAAAAAAAGAACAAGAAGAAGAAAGAAAGCAAAATCAATCTGTGATTATGAAACTTGGTGCCGTTTTCCTTATCTAAAAGTTCACCCATCAATACAACACATTTTGCCAATGATGGCTGACTCAGCAGTGACCTTAATGCTTTAAATCTGGCCTTTGCCTGTTAAGGACATGTTCCGCCTCAAAAATTGGCTCGTTTCTGGGGGCAGAAGATCACTGGGTACCATGTCAGGAGAGCAAGGGGTGAAGCAAAATTTGATAGTCCAATAAGCAGCATGTGCTACTTTGTCCTACTCAAAATGAGCTGGGGCATTGTCATGGAGCAGAAACATCCTCTTGAACAGCTTTCCTTGATGCTTCATTATCTTTCTGAATTGTCAAGAGATTCAGTACTATGCTCCTGTGACAGTTTGCCCCTTATGAGCATAATCTGTTCCATTTTGGCCACCAGGTGCAAATCTGGTTCTGTGAATGCTAGAAATGTTTCCGTATGTAATGGATTATGATTGGGATGTGGGCATAAAATGTCAGACAAGTGAGAAGGACATCATATTGATGTTATTTTAACCACCGTTTACACAATTTGTTGAATATGAGGACTGGAGATGTCAAGATGCTGCATCCATAAGATGATGTGATCAGCAGTTGCTCGCAGCAGTTCCAGTGGAATCTGAGCAATATGTTGCTGTAGAATGGCCTTTAGATCAGGTAAGACTGAACATGTTGCAGGTATATACTTTCTTTCAGATATCCCCAGACCTACAAGTCCCATGGATTCAGATCAGGTGATCTTGCCTGCCATACATTTGGAAAAGATCTGGAGATAATACATTGATGGAAAGTTGAATTAACCAAATCCTTCTGGGCGAGTGACATGAGCTCCAAAGCAGAGATCAGATGCTGTACAAGGAGGTCTCAAAAACATGGAGATGTCACAGCACACCTGACAGGCCCTATCGATGTATTCTCTTCAAAGAAGAACAGACAGAGAACAAATATGCTTGTGAATCCACACCAAATTTGGCAGTTGTGAGTATTCACTGCTCCTGTAGTGTAAAATGTGCCTCATCCCTCCATAGAATATTGCTGATCCACATGTCATCTACTTCAATACTTGCCAGAAACCAAAGAGCAAATTCAGAACATTGCTATGTATCATGAGGATTCAGTTGCTGCAATGTCAGGATCTTGTATGGGTTCCACAAAAAATAGGTAGCAAAACATTTCTACTGTTGACCATGAAATGGACAATTCTTGTGACACTGCATGAGCACTAGCATTATCTGGAGCATGTGCTGCACTGTCAGTTCCAGCAACAGCAACCTTGTCAACAACTTCCACCAAGATAGACTACTGTCCAGTTCCAGGTGTAGACTACTGTCCTGTTCCAGGTGTAGACTACTGTCCTGTTCCAGGTGTCACAACAAGCTCACCCTTAATTTGAATTTCATTTTCATCTTCTTTAAAACATTTCATGACATCGGACCTCTCCTCAGACCTTTCAATCAATGATACTCTGTTGGTGCAGCACGGTAATTGCTGCCGTTCACATAAAACAGTTTCACCAACAGAGCACAGTGTCTCCCCTCAACTCAATGTGTGATGAGGGTTCCTGTGATGATACAATGCAAGTTCCAACCAGCTGTTCCAAGGGCCATCAGTTGGTGTTGACAGTAAATGACCAGTACAAGTCATATATTCAATATCTTGTGTCTTATGATAATGAATGTTTGAATGATGATGCTAACTTCTAGCTACATCTGTTAATAATCTCTATTAACTTGGTGACAGTGGGAATGTGAACCTGAAATGATACTGTGAGGCATGTTGACAGACTGAACAATGTACGCAAGCTGTATTGTGCAGTTCAAAATTCTTGAGCAGTTTGTTGCAATGATAGTAACTCCAAAATGTAAACAATAACAGAAGTGAGGAAATGCAACTATTCACCTGTACCTGTGTGGCACACACAAACACGCAACTATCTTTTGAGCTACCATACTATTTCTAGTAAGTATACACACTAATTCACAGCCAGATACCCAAATGCACCAAGCTGTGTCTATGTCAGTGCTTTTGTTTTATGTTATTCATGTCTGATGTCAAAAGTTAACATGCAAGTTTAAAACACTGTATGTGTACCACAGTGGTCTGGAATGGACACCATGCTGATATGACAGGTGTACTATACATTTATGTTATATGTATTGCTTGAAAGTGGCCAAAACTATCTGTGGAATAAATACTACAGTATGGCAGCTGTGGACAGCATGCAACCAATAAGTGTAGACCATTCTTCATTCTGTACTTGTGTTAGTGCTTTTCTCAAATTTTAGTATATTGTTTCCAACATATTTTGTATTGATAGACTGGTATTACTATTACCAACCATTTAAGTGTATGGATTCAAGATATGCCCTGATCAACCAGCCTCATAACACTAATTGTTTTGTATGATGCTTAATTTTTGTTTTGAGTGAAGAGTTGTACAAAAAAAATTGTCCCACGAGTCATTCCTTAGTGAAAACATGTTTTCTCTGTCAACAGTGACCGCAGTTATTCTCATAGGAAAAGTATAGAAGTGTAACCATTTTCAGAGTTGCAGAATTTTGTTTTCCCACTTCAGGTTATCATAGCATACACCACCTCCTCTATCCTCAACCTGCCTACAAGGCTAGCACGTTTCAGAGCATCATGAAGCTGAACAGAAAATCATGACCGCAAGAGATCTTTTGTTTGGCTACCATTAATGTGCCGAGAGATGGGTACCAAGCACATGCCCCTTCAATAATGTCATCTAATGTTGTCTTAGTTTAGAATAAAACAAATGTTGTTCGCCAAAGCTGTGTTCTGTCAGGCAGTAGCCCCACTGAGTTTATCTAAGCAATTAAAGAAAAAATGAATAGAGAGTTAAGTGAGAGAAGGGAACAATGAGTTTCTCAAAATTCAGTGTAAAGAAACAAAGTATACAGAGAAATGATAAGACAAGAAGTGTCTGCATAGTAACAGTGTGGATTTTAATTTGCTTACCTATCCTTAACCATCTTCTTGTAACATTTAACTTTTTTATTTCTCTGGTCATATGTTTATTTTTATCTAAAGGGGATATTTTTGCAACCAAAACTGGAAAAAAAACCTGTGTGTGTTTGTATATTGTATTACAGTATTAATTTTTTTTATCCTAATGTGCATCTTTGTCTCATTTGTTCTTATTAAGAGATTTTATTTTTTAAATTCTAAACATCATAAGAAATTTAAATGTTCACTTCCAACTTAGAGAGTATATTTTATAAAATATTCTGAGTAGTTTAAGAGTAGAAAAGTTTGATGAATCTGTTGCAGCTTTAAACACTGTTACCAGAGTGGTGATTGTAAAATTATTGTCACAGGATCCATTGGGTGTAGCAACAGGCTGAATGCGGCTTCCTCCCCAAGGATTATCACCCTTATTTGCCAATGATAGGATTTCTGACCTCAATGCACTACAGCTGAGTGATGCACTGGCAAGATTGGGCATTCCTTGGGGTTTGCCACACAGGCAAGCAACATCAGCAACTGATCACTTGTGACTCCCCTCTTAGTGAAACTGGTGTTAATGCACTATGATCCAGTGGACTTCAAAGTTTTGTAACAAGGAAAAAAAAATTGCCATGTCATGACTCTGTAGTATTTATACTTGAAAATTGGTCTGACTGAGAACTCATTGCGTGAAGGGAAAGATATCAAGGGCCTTTATACTACTTGTATTGCTATTTCTTGAAGCTTCGCTATGAGTGTTACGTGACTGGAAAAGAAACTTTTGCATTTATTTTTATGCCTACTATATTTTGAAATGTGCCCTTAATTACCAGTTTTTTGTGTTACCAGGTAACAAAACCAGTCATAATTTAAGGGAGTGTAGTAAAAAAACAAAGCAGAACTTCTAACAAAAGTTTATAAATTAAACCTATGGATGGCAGTGTAGACAGAGTGTCACTAGTAACTAAAATTTTATGTAATTAGCTTGAAATATGATAAGGGGAGGACTAAAATGTCTTCTAGTTATGGATGGAATGTCTGTCATGAATTTTTCAGTTGCCTCACTTATGATTTTACCTTCTCCTGTATCAGATTTCCATTCTCTCCTTGTACAGAAATGAACTGCTTTTAATTCACTGAAGTGAAGTGATGTCAATGAAGTATACTCAGAAATGCTTAAATCTGACATGACTGCTGAAAATTTGTGCTGCACTGGGACTTGGGGCCCAGATTTCCTTCTTATTGTGAGCAGGAAATCCAGATGAATTCCAGGCTGAAAAATTTTCATTAATCATGATGTATTACTGTGTAGAAACACTGAATCTGAAAGTCATATATGACACACACATGGCAGCACTTACAGCAGAATTCCATTAATTTATGTTTAATATGATGGTCACTTACACTGTATAGGTTAGAAATACAGAGAGTTGCGCCATTGCTGTTCCATCCTGTGTTGACAGTGTCTGGTGACAACGATATAATAATTCACCTCCACTTCTGATTGCAAAAAGAGTAGTGGATATGGGAAAAGGAAATATATGGTAGGAAAACAATAAGCAATAAATGATAATTTCTATTTTTTTTTCTTTTTTGTCATAATAAAACTAAGGAAGAAAAGGATTGACTTAACAGACCACCATTCTAAAGGAAACCTGTTGAATTAGAATGCCTTCAAGGCAGAAATGATGACCCAGATCATGATGATATAGAAATCAAGCAAACAAAGCAGGGCATCCACTGCAGTTTGGTGTAACAGTTGCTGCAGAGTTACTGGTTCGGTTTATTGTATAATGTTGGAACCTTATTTAAAATTGGTCCTGTTTATTTCCAATATTACCCACACTTACATGTCAGTTTGAAAACTTAATGTTTTTGTAATTGAACTGTATGTTGCTTTTGAAGTAGAATTGCCTGTAAGCAACTTTGGACTACTCTTAATGAGTCTCAGGGGTGTGCTGATGAAATACTTTTGTTCATTCACTGTGCAAAGTAGTACATGACATGGCATTCAAAGCAGTTGCTTTGTGGGGTTTCACAGTTGTAAAATTGTTCATGAGAATATTTTTTGTAATAAAAACATTTTAAGTATGCGCGTGTGACACAGCAGTTCTTGAAAACTGGTGTCCGTATTATTAATGTTTTACGATCAGGTTGGATTAACTGTATACTTCTGGAACAGACACCTATAAAAAGTTGACAATTGTAGTATAGGTCATTAGTTCAGTGAAATGTAAGTGGTTATGAATCCCATGTGTGTATGAATGTAAGCTAGGCCTTTGTATATCTTTCTTTGTTAATTATCAAAGCAGTGTTAGGTGTTTGTTTTCTCCATATGGAAATACTAGGAGTTGGAGGGAGGGAGAGGGTGACAGGAGAGAAGATGAGTAGTGTTCAGAACTTTTCCACTTTGTCTTGTGGTCTTATAATTATGCCTTTTTTAAAATTGGAGATGCATTTATATTAGAAGTTAGTTACAATGATTTTAAATTGAGCTGTGTGGAGTAGCTGCTTGACACTTATTTATGGCAGCTAATGTTCACATGTTGTCTTAGATCCTGGTAATGATAGTTTAAGATAATGATTAGAATTATAAAGTTTCTGATATGCATCTGAATTGTGTTGCATTGCAGTATGTCAGTACTTCGTGCTGTTTTCATTAGATATGTTGTGATAAACCGTATTTAAATTTGTTTTTGATAAAGTATTTAATCAATGTTCAAAATTAAATACCTACCTCATAAATATTACTGCATAAAAACAGATTTGATAGACTTTCATATGTTCGAATCATGATAGGTCTTTCTATTACAGTTTTCTTGTAAACTATAAATTGGATGACAAGAGTCTATGATTTTGAACAGTATTTGCGATCCTCAGCAAAATAATTATGAAAATCAAAAATATGGGAGTATAGTTGAAACAAATTGTTTAGTTTTGGTAATAACTGTTCCAGCTGTTTGAAGGAAGTGTTCTCCTAGAAGCTATTTTCTTAAAAGCAGTTAATTGATTTTCTTTGAAAGAAAAGTGAAATCAAGCGTGTATTATGAATGAAATAAAATATTTATATTCTGTATTTCTGTGGCAAGGTATCAAAAAGTATATTGACGGAATACATTTAGGTGAAGATGTCGGAATATGCAAGTTTGCATACATTTGTAATAACCTGAACCAGATGAGTGGAGGGAAGAAATCTCTCTCTCTCCAATTGCCGAGATTTGAATAGTCGCATGTGTGTACACTCGGGAGTGCCCTACAAAATGAACACACACACACACACACACACACACACACACACCACTGGCTGCCTCATCCCTCCTGTCCTCTTCCTTACTAAAATAATTCTCAAAAGAAGGAAGTTGCTTAATTGTGGTGAAGAGTGCCATTATGGTGAAATTGTGTTTCCCAAGACACTGGCTTGTCTTATAGTTATTGGTGACATTTATGATGGCATTTGTAAATGTCTTCAGCCAATGCAACTGCACATGTTAGTGCTGTGTGTACAATTTTGGTCTTTCTTTTAAATGTCATTGGAATTTTCCTTATTGAATTCATGTGCCTTCCTCCCCTGCAGTTACACAATAAAGGGAGATTTCTCAGAAACTTTCTCATACATAATAACTATTTCCTCATCTGTACCATAACTCATTCTAAAAAAACTTCTCTAATGTCCTTTGTTACAATTTAATTACAAGTAAATGGGACACTACTACATACAGTGTGAAATTTGATGGAAAATTATGATTAAAGGAGTGAAAAATGCTTTAAATTTTTTTCAGTGACAGCTACTGGTCACTTTCAGAGGCAATGTTTGAAAGTTTAGTGTCTTATTCTTGATATGAGCTGCACAAGACGTGCAACAGATATTGGCTATTGCAAGGTATGCTTTTATTCTGTTAGGATTAGACCATTACTTTCTGCTCTTACTGTTACCATAGAGCATTGTGTCCTGTCATCTGTAACAGTTTCTGAGAGAATAAATCAGTACTGTTCATAAAGTAACAGATAAAACTGAGTGAAAAGAGGTGAACAGCAATATACAGATTTCCTCTTTTTCTTCATAAAGGTGCGTGCTATTGATATTCATTTACCTTAATTTCCGCTAGGTTGCCACTATAATCTATTATGTCATAGTGACTGAAACAGAGCTGAGATGAACGTTTTCCATGTTTGTTCACGATTACACTAGACTCTTTGGTTAAGATTTAAACAGGTGAATTAGTAGGAGATGTTCGTTTTTTCTCTTCTGTTTGAAACATTGACTTACTTTGGAAATGGCACTGCCATTTTCAGACTTGCCCATTTTCAGACTTGCAGAACTTCAGGTTTCTATTTTTAACACATTTCTTACTCCAGATGATAGAAACATCTTGTTAACTGTATTGTCATCATTTTCTAAATGAATACTTCACCAATTTAATGGTTTATTGTGTTGTTTCATTTATTTGATAGTTATACTTATTCCTGCTCTTTGTCTTTCTTCACAGAGATTCCAGGGCTGATTAATGCACCTGTTTTTCCCATAGTTCTTTATGTAAGCTGGAGTTACCTAACATATCTTTATTGTTTCTAAAACAAGGTCTCCTAAAAATAGCTTGGGTGTCATTGATAACCAGGATTTTAAGCAAGGACCTTGCCCCAGTGGTAGCACAGGTCCTGTCAGATCGCAGAAGTTAGGTGCTGTCGGGCTTGGCTAGCACTTGGGTGGGTCACCATCCAGTCTGCTGAGAGCTGTTGGCAAGCGGAGTGCACTCAGCAGTCGTTAGGCCAATTGAGGAATCACCTGATTGGGAAGCAGTGACTCTGCTTACAAAAACTGACAGCAGTGGGGAAAGTGGTATGCTGACCCCATGCCTCTCCATATCCTCAGCCAGGAACACCTGTGGGCTGACGACAACACGGTGATCGTTCGGTACCAGTGGGCCTTCAAGTTCTGTTCAGATGGAGCTTAATCTATGTGAAATAGTGGATTTCTTGCCTATTTTAGGTAGTCATCATTTTCAAAACATTGCCACACAGTAAGAGGATGCAGCCTTTTGTGTTGAACGGTATCTCCCTACCCCCCCTCCCCCAGATGGTTTACAGTACAAGGAACATTCTAGTTCTTGCTGATATTTAATTACTAAGTAACATGTAATGTTCTTGTGTTGGTTTTCTTCCATAACTGTTTAATTTGTTGATATGAAATTGTGATCTGCCCATGTTTCCATAAATTTATTTCCTTGTTTTATCGTTTTCTGTTCTGTTTGTTCTTCATGTAAACATTCTTTTCTGATGTCTGTTGCAATTATTTGCTCATATATGCTCATGGTAGGAAGGGAGGAAAGTTACATTCTTTTGGAGTTGTCCTTACAAAATTTGTTTTTTGCATGATTACTGGACTGTAATTACTATTAAAACCTACGAGTAAGCTATGAGAATATTCAAAAATTTTCATCTGTACCTTAAAAAACTTTGTGAAAATCAAGTTAGCACATTTTACATTAGCGAAATTCTCTCTCTCTCTCTCTCTCACACACACACACACACACACACACACACACACACACACACTGCTATCTAAAACACAACACAATGAGGTGAAATATTTCAGCCCTTGACAAAATATCAAGAGAGGTGTTCATTGTAACACCCACAAGCCAAGCAAACACCATATAACTAAAAATACATTCCTACTGTTTCTGGGGAACAGAAAGCACAACAACCTATAAATTTAGCTTTTTTTACTTACTAGATTACTAATTGACAGAAATTGATCTGCTAAAAAAAAAAAACTTCAGAAATAATATACACCCACACATTGTCTTATTATTGAAGTCATCGTTACTAGTAAAAAAGTTATAATGCATAATTGCCAAATATTTTTCTGAGTATTTGTAATGAAAATAGTTTTGCCTTGTTTTGTTAAGATAAATCTTTCTTATCCTGCTAAAGACAGACCTAAGTGCTCATAGTGCCTTACATTTATTAATGCAATTTTAGCAGTCCAGGGCTGCTGCAGGTTGAGCAGGCTGGAGGTGTCTTTATTTTATATGAATTTTCTCGGAAGTCTTATAACAGGGAGTACTCTATGATGATAGAATAATTCCTTTTTCTGAAAAATTTTGCGTATCACCAGTCTCAATGGCTTATGCTGAATGCCGTATGATACTAATTCAAAATCTTCAGTTTGATTGTTTGCTTGTGAATGTTTAAATATTATGAAAGTGCAGTTAAAAACTGACACATAGATACTCAGGTTGAATTATATAATTTAAAGAAATAACAACAGCAGTCACTGTTGCACACACGCATACATTTTAGGTCATAAGCAGGAATCTTAACACCTTGATGGATATGGTATAAGTTCACAGGCTAGAAAATTGTTTATGAATAGCTGAGAGAGAAATGATTGCCTTATGCACCCCTTTGTGTAAATGAAAATTTTTAAAACTTTTGTCCCCACCTAATCTTACAGAACCTGAATGCTGGTAAGCTGTTTTTCCACAAAATATTTCTCCTACGCAACTCACTGAATGAAAATATATATTAACACTACCTCTTGGAAGGTTTTAGCAATGTTTCATCTTGCGATCTTCAGCAAGATAGTTTACTTAAGTTTACTGCATAGTAGCCACTGTATAATGGAAGAGTACCATATTCTAATCACCCAAAGCTGCAGTGTAATTAACTGTTTACATCCACTTTCAAACTTACATTTGGATGTTGGAAATGTCAGTAGGCCCTATATGAATACTAAACTGTTGAACTTAAATCCGTGCAAATTACAGACAATTTCAGTTCAGCCGCAGTAACTAAACTGGTAGTTCCTCCCTTAAAATACAGTTATCTGTTCCAGAGTATTGTTAGTAGAACTGACTAAATTTCCTGGTTACACAATGAAACTGTTCTCCCATTTGAAACAATCATTTAATTTTGTTGCCATTGAGTAGACCAGTAATGCATAACTTCGGAGTCTTGCTCGTTTTGGTGGAGTGATTAGTTTTCTTGATTTCTTCTGTTTGCATGCTATTATAGAAAGTGATTGGCCATGACTCATGACTGAAATTACTCTGCATTATTATTGCCAGCAAAGAGATAGAGGGAGCTCTGATTTCACAAACTAATTCATTCATGTCCAAAGGGAATTGTAGACTTGAACCAATGTGTTACTGATCTCCAGTTCCATGTTGCCCAGAAAATATAATTTCTATGATATACTACCACACCAATATATAGACACACACACCCATGAATTGGCTTTCATTACATTGTCTCTTGTTTTGTCCATCATTATTTACTGATTTTTAATATGCAAAACATATGCTTTACTGTTGTTAAAACTTTGTGAATGCCATTTACAAGAAGAAACTTCAGTGCCCACATACATATGAAGAATATGTATAGGAAGAAGAATTTTCTAAGTGAAAGATTTATCTGGTGAATGATATACAATTTAGAAATTGGATATTTTTATTGTGTAGACACACTGCAAAATGTTCCTAGATATCAAAGTCGTAATTTTTCTGGGAAGTATCCGTTACCACCAGTTGGGAAAGGATGTGTAAGTTTGGTGGAACTGTACCCTCCATCCCCACCTTAGTTTATATTACTGTACTCCAAAGACTTCTATGATAAAAAATAAAATGTAACGTCATTATTATTTCCTACTCAGTTTCTTCTACTTAACTATTGAGGCCTTCTTGCTAACAGTGATGAGTCAGTTATGTTCTTAACTAAAGTACGCCAAATATTTGTATCTTTGGTCTGATGAGTAGCTATGTGTCTGAGTTTTCTGTAACAATCTGTGTTTAATATGATAATGTAAGAAGAGAATGAGTCTCTTTTCTGCTTTCTGGGTTTCCCTTGATATTCTCCTTGTGCTCAGATTATTGGATGATCTGTGTAAAATGTCTTCCGTATTTCAGGTCACTTAAGTGGTTTTGATTAAGTCATCAGGGGAGTTACAGTGGTTTTCCTTTTACGGGTAGACAACTCTGAAATTAATCTCGAGTAGCACTTTGTCAATTTTTCAATAATTTTTGTAAGTGTTGCCTCAAATCTCATTCCCTCCTCCTCTGTCAGCAGTCTTCTATAACACTTTCGCATATTTGGAGGCATAATTTAGAAAAGAAGTTCCTTACAAAGGATGTGTTGTGTTATGGATGAAGGAACCTGGGCGATTACAAAAAAGGTTGCAGACATGTTTTCTGCTATCTGTGTACTTACTATTGTATACTTACTATGTATTGGTGTGCACTTAAAAACAAATGATTGGATATGTATCTTTAATATTTTTCTCTCTATTGGTTTTGGGATTCTCAGAATGTTCCTGATGCAGGAGTCATGTGCTGTTCGCCAATAGACCTTTTTTCTTCCAGTTGATATTCTTATGATTAATAAAGCTGGTAGTTACCAGTAGACTCCAAATGCAAAGAAAGTTGTACATATTAATCACTAGATAATGTAACTTCGAAATGCAGCCTATTATTAGAACTGTTACGCAGTTTACTGTCAGTGAATCTATACTGCGTGTCTTGCTACCTCATATAAGTGATGACTATTTTTGTGTCAGACATGATGCATGTGACTTCCTGCCTGTGGCTTAATGAGTGTTTTCACTGAAAAAAGCTAATACTTCCTTACATTTGTCATATAGCTTTCACAGTTATTTTTTATACTCTTAGAGGCTTTTTGTAAGTTCCAGAAATCATATAGAAATTTGTACACTCTTTTTTTCATAAGCATTTATAACTGAAAGAGTTCCTAATGTGTGAGTAAGATATTATGTGAGCTGATCCTCAGGTGTAGGAAGTGTGTTTAATTTCATGTAAAGTGCTGTAATTTTTGTAAGTAAAAGATTTTTGGCATTTCTTTATATATATTTCAGACAGGCAGTGTCATAGTTAATGGTTGCAAAGTACATATATGTATACATTCATGAATTCTTTTTATTTCGTTTGAAATTGAATGAATAATTGTGTTTAAACTTAAAGGAAAGATTAATCCTCCATGCTTTTGCATGTAGAGATGTGGCATTTTTGACCACTCCTGTAAACATTCCATGCCTACTTAATAATGTATTTCTTATTTATTAAGCATATAAAAAAATAACTTCTTTAAAAGTGAATGACACAAAGAATATTTGTACTCATATATGTAAAAAGAAAGTAGATATGTAAGTGAATTTATGAGGTTGCTTGCATTTTTATTTGGTATTTATTTGTACAGTATACTGTATTGTTGAGTTGTACATAATTTTCCATTTAATTACTGTTTTAGGAACAATTTTCCATGTAAATATGTTAACTGAATTGTATGTGTGCAATTATGTAAACAAATGCTCTGTGTATTGCAATAAAGATTGGAACAAAAGAATTGTCTTTTTGCTATGAAGTCATCAGCTTTAGCACTGGTGCATTTGGGGGGGGGGGGGGGGGGGGGTTCAGTGCGTGTGCGTGCGTGCGCGTGCCTGCACACACATTTTTAGCAAAATTTTGTTCATTATTTATGATATACTGATACTGTCTCGTTTGTCCTACAGCTCTTGTTATTTAATATTATATCTGTTTTAGCTATGAGATGATTAAGCATTAGATAGTTTGACCACTTAAACATTAACATTTTTTCGTCACTGTGTCTTTACTGTTTTGTAGTCTGGAAACAGCAGAAACGGAAAGTTAGTCTGTGTTTATGCATGTTGATATTTGCTTTAGTATGTGATAAGAACTTCACCTCAGATTTTTTAATTTGATTCAATTTTTTTATTGCATTGCGTTTTTAGAACTTGCCATCCACTTTAATAACTTGTATGTTTCTAAGTGCTGCATGTACTCTAGGCAAGCATTTACGCTTAAGAGTAAGAAAGTAATTCTCCATTTCTAACAAACAAAAGTAACAGAAGTGTGCTCAGTCATCAGGGCTTGTCACTGAACAGGTTTTTATTCAAAAGAAATGCACTCTCTCTGAAGTGGGACCTGTATCACATGGTAGCCCAATTATAACCAACTAAATTACACAAACATCTAAGAATAGGGTGAAGTGTTATGTGTTCTTAAGAAATGTTAAGTGTTACATGCAGAGGAAGACAATATTACTAATGGAAACTGTGTGTGTCATAATTATCAGAGTTTACCATGAAAAAAGTCAAAGGGATCATCCCTGTCTTTCCAGCTGGAGTGTTGCTGTATGAGACATATCACCCAGGGGAGTTAAATTGAGTAAGCTCTTGGTGTGTCTCTGAAGCATTCAACAACATTCTGAACAATTAAGGGTTTGCAAGGAGCCATATTATGTGATTGAGTAGGCAGTTTGGTCATTTTGGCTAACAGGCTGCCACTTGGGCTTTACCAATAATGTTTGTAATAGCAGTGGATTTTCACCATACACTCAAGCTTCAGAATAGCTTCTGGAAGTCCCAACACATTACCAAATGAAACAATTGTCTCACTGGTCATAAAGTTAGTACCAACTACAGCGGTTGCATTTTTTCCCACTACCATTTAAAACATTACTATGACTTCATGCTAAATTAACAATCATATATGATTCTAAAGGCTGTGTTAATCTCATACTTTTTTCCTGTTGTTTTTTTCATATAATACTATGTATCCTTTTATGCCCTCTGTGTGTGCCCACTTTTACGTTTTGTTGTGGTTTTTCGTTTTGGTGTCCTAACAGTCCTTCCCTACATACTCAGTCAGCTAAACTGGTACAGAAGTGAAAAAGCTTGTAACACAATGTTGACCATCTCAACTTCATAAGTTTCTCATAATTACAGGTATAAAGTAATCTTGGTACAGTACTGTTTCAGTGTAGTCACCAGAATATATTGAGTGCCATGTTTGGCCCAAAAAAAAATGACGTCCCCAATATGCCAAACATAAAAAATGGTAATTACTTCAAAGTAGGGTCTGTGGAACATTTCAGTAAATAATGTTACATTCACTAAAAATAGAATTACGTGTTTGTTGTGAAACTAAATGACACAAGTCTCTGTTGTACCTTAAATAATTACCCTTACCTGTTAGTAAATACTAATTACAAGTATTCTTCTCAAGAATATTGAAAGAGAGATACAAATTCAGAACACAGTCTAATATTTCTAAGTGCTTACACCTCGCACAGCATTAACAAGTTTAGTGATTATTATTTTCTTTGACAATAAGTTTTTAACATTCCCAATAAATAATGGAAGGAATAAATGTAAATACTTGCCATACAGTTCAGGAATTCAGTCATTAATAGCACATTAACACAATTGAAAATATTGCTAAGCGTGCAGACAATGTTGTTCTTCAGATCTAATGCCTGTCGACCAATCAATGCCTGAACTATAGTTACCTTTCTTCTTTTCAGCAAGAATTTTTCCTTATCATAATATTTATGAGAAACATTTCATTGAGGCTTACAGTACCGTTAAGTAACTGATTTATAATTGTGATTGTTAGTTATATCGTTGTAGTCTACAGATCTTCATTTATCAACCAAATGTGATGACACAGTGGGAAGACACTGAACTCACATTTGGAAGGACAGCAGTTCAAATCCTCACCTCATCATTCCCAAGTAGGGTTTCAGTGTTTTTCCTAAACTGTTTAAACCAAATGCCAGGATGGTTCATTTGAAAAGAACACGACAAATTCCCTACCACACACTTCCCTAACCAAAAGTTGATGTCTTTGACTAATGACCTCACTGTCAGTGGTACTTTAAACCCTAATCTTCCTTCCTTTCTCTTGATTTGTGATGGGCTGATTGTGCAAGGAGGATTGTTATTTTCTGATGAATTGTGAAAATGTGGGTATTTTTTGTAAATGTAATACTGCACTTGCTGTTTACCATACCCACAGCATATACTCTTTGGTGGACCAAACATTTTTCTTCATCCTTACTCATCTTTAGATGTCATTCCTTTACATTGCAAATTTTGTCTGAAGAATAAGGGCTATTTTCAGTATGAAGTGGATGTTGAAATAAAATGGACAATGTGTGATAAAGATTGGTGTATTGTGATTATAAGACTGAAAATTGTATGGTAACAAACAAATACTTATGATCTGTGTGTCAGACCAGTAAAGTAAGAAAGACAGAAGTGTCTTGAAAACCATATCCACAAAAGTGAGATTATCAGACAAACTGACATCTGCAATGCATTTAGTCATACTAAAAAAGAGTATCAGTTATGATTCCACATATATACACAGGATATATTTTCTCAGCCAAAGCAAGGCCTTTATGCAGCCCAAAAACTTGAAGCCCCATTTCCAAATGATAACTTCAATACAAAAGTTTAATTTAGTGTTATACAATTGATCCTCAGTGCCTTTTCTTTTTGTCTTCCCTAGATTTTCATTTACTTTTTAACTACCCTCTACATGTTTACACGAACAGGTGTGCTGCAGAATGCTACAGATTGATTAATTGAACACTACTCATTTTGTTGTAATAGGCTTCAAAATTTTAATTGGGTTACAGTAGTGTCACGACTTGGCAAAACCTAAAGTAAAACCTCGTCACTTATTTACATATTTTATTTCTCGCTGCTAATGATATGCTTGCATTGTCTTACAAAAATACACTGCCTTATCTAACAAAGTGTAACCAATCAAGATGAACTCTCCAAATGTAAAAGATGCAAAAGTTTGTGTAACTCACAGCTCTTTTTGCAGAATAAAATAAAGAAAGTGAGACAAGACTTTTTTAAACGAATAGAAAAATCACTGATGCCCAGACATGAGAAACACAGAATAACAGGATTTGCTGTGGATGAACTGGAAAATGCCAACAGCAGATAAAGCTGAGAAGTTTGGTGCATCAAATAGGACAATTAGAAATTCAGGGAATAAGAAATTCAGTGTTCAGGAAGCAAAGGAGGTGAGAGAGAGAGGGGGGGGGGAGGGGCAGGGAAGGAAACAGAGGGTGGAAAAGACAAATACTATAACTGAAACTGCAGGCGTAAAAGAGAGGGAGGTGTGAAACATTGCAGTATCTTTATGTGAACAGTGTGGAACTGACAACGGAACCTTTTATAGCGGCCCTCTTGTATTTTCTTTATAGTTGTGAGGATTTGAAGGTCAGTGCCAGATTCCTAAAGCATAACAACACAACTCTAAAAAACAACTCAAATAAATTAACTTTGAAGATTATATGACTTATGACCACTGTTAAACATAAAATATGTAGTTTATTAACAAATTCTTAGCAGCTCAGTGCATTTCATGATAAGGTTGTAATACTGTTCACCAATTTGAAGCTCACTAGTAGTATACATATTTTATCCTATTTCTTTATAAAAACAGCATTTTTTGTTTCAGTTAGTGTCCATATAAAAATACATAACAATTTGTTACAGACATGTAAAATACCTTTTTAAGAAAAAAGAATTCAGTGCGTCAGTAATACTGTTCAGTCTCTAGCAGTAAAAAAGTATTTGATTTCCTATTTGATGTTTCACATTTTTATACCAAACTTTAATTTATTGTGAATATTTACATTTTAATTTGAATAGTAATTAAAAATAAAAATGTCATTTATCTGAAAATTGTGATTCTGTGGAATTTAAGAAAGTTATGTATAGCACTAGTGAGAATCCGAACCAACAACTAAATGATTAGAATCCTGTCATGTTGCACACCAAGCTACGAACATAATCTTTAGTAGTTAACAGATGTTTTGTACTTAGCAACACTCAGAAATCTCCAAATTTTCAAAGGCAACTTATTTAAGAATTAATAATTTTTTGGGAACTTCATCATACTGCTTTAGGAAATTGCCATTTGGGCACTCACCTTCAAATCCTGTAACTACGAAGAAAATCAGACAGGGCCAGACTGTGAGGTCCCCTTGTGAATAGATTTTTCCTGTTCAGAACACCTCCATCTTCTATGATACATTCCATTCCACAGTATCTCCCATTAGCAGTGCATCTGTGTAGAAAATGTCAGCTTTTGTAACTTTTTTTTTTAAGTGGTTGGATGTTTTGATTCTGTTAAAGCCTGCATGTAATTAGACTTGTCACCATAGAAAGAGATTTACATGAAAGTGGACCTTTGTAATTGCATGTGAATGTCTTTCCCCCTCCACCCAGAGCGACTGCGCCCTTTCCTCTGATGCACAGTGTTTCCTACAGCGGCACCTCCACTGTGGCTACCACGGGTGCGCCCCTATCGGCAGTACACCAACGATAACCTGTGGGCGGCGCTGATGGATGTCAAAGGTGGAGGCAGTGTGTACCGGGCTTCGAAGGAGCACGGCATCCCACGCAAGACACTGCGTAACTGGATGAAGCGATGGAACATTCGGAGTGCATTCTCTACAACGGCGAAGCGAAGCTGTCGTTTGCAGGGAGCTTCTGGGACTGCGCCACTTAATGAATATGGGCAACCTTATATTAGGTCACAGGTTACTACTCCTGCCAGCATCGCCATCCCTGCTGGCTCTGGTATATCTATTGTACCAGCTGCTCCCCAAGTATTTGCTCAACCTGTTGCCTTGCACAGAACTGACATTAGTGGCCGCAAATGTTCTGGGCGTGACTCCGGCATCACAATAGTGCCTGCAACTCCTTCTATTCTTGTTAGGAGGCAGTTTTAACATAGTTCCCCAAGTGTTATGGCTTCTAATTACAATATCAATGAAGTGAAATGTCAAGTGGAAGCAATAACTGCTTCAGAATTTCATGTGTCATAAGATCAGCAGAATTGAACTATTACTATTATTCATTAATAAAATGGACATTTAAACTTGGACCTAAGTAACCAGTTTTGATAGAGTTGATGCGCTTTTCGACTGGAAAGGGGAAACAAAATGTATTTTAATGAATGGAATAACATTCATTTTTTTACAGTATGCAGCTATTTAAGTTCTGTAATGTGTTCGAGTTGTTTGAGTTTGAACTCCTGTTTTGTACCAGAACAATTATTTATTGTGGAAGTCCCACTATTGTTTTATTGCCACTTAAAGTTTTTGAGTCTCTTCATTCCTTCTATATCCTCTATACCTCTATTTTTGTGCGTTATTATTATATATTACATTCGTATCCTGTTCATTGTCTTCTCATTCAGTTTTCGCATACTTCTGATCAACAGTACCTGGTAGTGCTCTTGAACATATTTATTTTGGCAGGTGATTCTTTAATCACCTGCTGTTACACTTCTATTGTGAATTTTGTGCAAATATCAGTGTTTGGACTCCTTCCGTATATATTTACTGTATTTATGAAATATCCTATTTTGGTCATCAGAACATGTGTTATTGTAGAGTAAGTAAAGCTGTTGGGCTTAGAGGCTTTTGATGATTCTCTTCTGGCACTTTTTAATACAGGAAAATATTGTCAAGTTGCCATTAAGAACCTACAGCTTAAGCACATGTTAAATGGGAAAATGTCTTAAGCAGATTATTTCATTATTTCTTTTTGTAGCACAGAAATTATGCTTAAAAGAAAAAATGATGAAATGTCTGTGGCTTCAGTGTGTATTGATCTTTAAACAGGGACTTTTTTATGTCATTAAGCCTATAGTTAATTTTGCCAGATGATTCAACGTCTGCTGCTAAGACTTCTCTGAAGATCAAATTAATATATATTGGAACTGATGTTTAGAAAAAACATATTATGATTTGCATTTTACCTCTACTACATTTTAGGACTCTTATCTTCTGCATCATCATCTTTTATAATCTCGTGTATCTGAAATGTCATTACATTAAAATTAACTGAAAGTCTTGAAATTGAATGTTGCTGTGTTTCTTTATTATGGGCTATCTGCCAGTCCTGATCATAATCGGTAACAATGACAATTCACTTTTCACATGTCTACAACATTGAACCAGTCATCTGTTTGAACTAAAAAAAAAGAAAAAAGAAATTCCCCAAAAATTACAGGGGGTTGATAAGTTGCCTAAAAGTTTCCCATCATCATATACAGCCGAAGTTGAACTGCGTATCCTGGAGACTCAGTGTCTTCACAGATTCTGGCATGTTAATGTGTTATAGATACTACTGAAGAAAGTGCTTGCGTTAAGTGTTTTGTCATTTTTTCAATTCTTGACCCATCGACTATAGTTTGCTGGGTCAACTTGGACAGAAGGAAAATAAAGTTCAGTTGTCAACAGGCAGCATATTTTTTTGTGTCAAGCACTTTTAGCCATGTGACAGATTGTCCTTGGGATTCTACATCCACATCTACTCCGCAGACCAACATAAGATGCATGGCAGAGGGTACATCCCAGTGCACCAGCTATTAGGGTTTCTTCCTGTTCTATTCACATAAGGAGTGTGGGAAGAATGATTGGATGCCTCTGTGCATGCAGTAATTATTCTAATCTCATCTTCATGATCTCTATGTGAGTGATACGTTTTCAGGCCAATCTCTGATAGGTTTACTTGCACTTTTTTGTAGCAACAAAGATTTGTCGCTTTCCTGTTTATGAGCAGCTTCAGATCGTCTCCATGTAGTCAGCATTAGTGCAAATAAGTAGCATCACTTGGTCTGCTCAGCTTTTCACCAAGGCAAGTTTCATTTCAGACAGTTCAAGACTTGTTAGGCATGAATTTGAAAAACAGTTCAAATTTGTTTACATTAAATGGCACATATTTCCGTACCGTGTTGTCAGACATTGTTTTTCCAGGCAGTAATGTATGTTTTTTTATTGCTGAATCATCCTTGCCACAAATTCCTTGGTGAACAATTCCAGCATCTCCCTTAAGCCTGTCGAGTTGACCCGGGGACACAGAAAAAGTTTTTGTTTTCTTCTTCCTTGCAATTTCTGTAGCATTTACTTTAATTATTGGCCTACTTACAAGCATTGACACAGCTTTAGGTTGATGTATTCTCTGAATTAAACCATTTTCAAGTTCAGAATATGTACAAGCTTTGGCCTTTGGTGCTTCTTCCTTTTCAGAAGCAATATGTTCAAAGTTCTTCAGTTTGCTAACAGTACCTTGCTTCAGTTTTACCTCTGTGTGATTTGCAAAGTCTTGACAACTGAATGTTTTCTTCTTATTTTGCACAGCTGTTGTGCATCACTTAATGTTTCACAAATGATACTGTTGTTTTCTGACTGCACACTTTGTTACAACTGGATGTGTGATAAGAAATGTCAGATTGTTTTACCTGCAAGTGGAATGTGGTAGGCAGCTAGAAATCAGAGCTACATCTAGGAAGGAGGTTTCCCATGTCCAGTTCTTAACAACAAACAGCCCATTCCCTTGTGTTACTGGATTATACCGCCTTCACCAGCTAACAGGTTTTTGTAAGTTACCTGTAGCTCATGAAAATGAGCCATTAATAAAGGGTCAGCACATCTTATGCAGGAGATCAGCAGTTTGAATGCGAGATGCTCTATAATACGCTCTTATATATGTTTTTGTGAGTCTGGAATCAAGAAATGTTTTACACAAGAAAGTGTGTTAGGTGGGAGCATCTGAATTAGGTTTCATTGCATTATGCTAGTGTAAGTTACCAGTGTTCTCAGAGAACATCTAGTGTTCTGTCAATGTTTCAGTGTCTAACAAGATAGTTAAAACTGCATTGCAAAGAATCCAAAAGGCAGACCTGTAATAACAATGTATCATACAGCTCCAAAATACTGACTAATTAAATAGTTGTGCTTGAACATCACTGGATGATGTCTACTATCACTGTGGATGATTACCTGAATAGCAAATGTGTTGGGTTTTATTAGTAAAGTTTAATTTTGATTCCTCATTCTTATCAAGAATATTTTATGTAACAAAAAAAATTCTTTCCACTGATGGAAAGAACATTTTCATTCGTGCAACTGCTACTAAATTAATCATTCTGTTTATGGTGACTGTAATTTTTATCAGTATTATATCACTCTAGTCCGTATATGTTAGATCTCTTGGTAATGATATTCAAAAGAACACTAAATCATATTTCATTATTAGTAACTATTCTGACAGAGTTGCTCGATCTTATTTTATGTTGTATCAGCGAGGAGTGTGGTGGCAGTGACCACTTTCAGTCGGAGGGGTACAGAGAATTAAATGACACTGGTCGGCATTCTAGGTCACTAATTTCAATGTATATTCTGAATAAGATCATTTTCTCAAACTATTTAATAACTTCATCACTGTAGTTCACATTTTGAGATTGGAGTTATTACAGAGCCAGAGAAGAAAGAAAAAACAGGACAAGTTTGAATTTGACTTATTCTCTGAGGGTTCTGTACAAACTTAAATACATATAATTTCTTATGGCTCAGTGGCCTGGTGCTATTCTTTATACTGGATGCCACTTGGGTGACTTGTGTGTCCCTAACCTACTCTAATTATCCAACCGGCTAGGTTAAAACAAAGACTGAAAAATCCATGGTCCAACTGAGATTTGATCCTGTGACCTCTCAGTTTCCACAGACACGCTTCACCGCTAGACAACCAGACCCAGAATGTATATACATAGGTTTTGCGAGTATCAAAATATGTAACATGTATGACCCTATGTTTTGATAGCATTGATTTAGAAGAGTAAATTATTTACACGGCAAAGGGACTGTAGATCTTAGTACTTGACATAACTTTTGACTTAGTAACTCTAACTGATCCTGAGAAAAAGGTGTCTTAACACTGGGACATAGCAGATATTATAAGGGTCCTATTTTTACCGATTGATGTACAGAACCCTAACAATTAATAAATCATTGAGTTGCTGGGTGAACGGACTGACCAACGATAGGCTTTTTTGACAACTCCAAATTAGTATATTTTCTACTTTTGTTGTTTAAATATATTGATGAATACAACCTTTTATTCTGTACATGCAGCTGAAGTAGGATATAACTGTTCATAAGCTGTGTGTGTGTGTGTGTGTGTGTGTGTGTGTGTGTGTGTGTGTGTAAGATGATGATAAAACATTTTTCTAAATGTGGCAACAACACAAGTCTTTGTTGATGTTTCATTTAGGTAGTTGTTATTACTACATTCCCAGTGCTGTTATTTTGTACAGTAGGACAGTTACAGTTTTTCTCTAACTAAAGAGTAAATTTTAATTTTCACAAATAAGTGACAATACCTTTGGAACTTGGCAATAGTCAAATTTTAAACTCTATTATGTGATGAGTACATCTTATAGAAAAACTGGCAAAAATATGATTTCAAGTGAATCTAATGTGCAGCATTAGATTGCATTAGGGAATGCTATGAACTGCCATTTCATCAAGCAAATCCTACAGACAGCCACAAAATAGGAATAAGCACAACTTAAGTCTAGGGTTCTTTCTTTTGTACAAGATAAATGGAGAGATGGAATACACAAAATGGGCAGAATTCTGTGGGAATGTTGGTTGGTACAGCCTCTCTGACAAAGGAGCTGCTAGAAGAATATACCAAGAGACTCTTAAATTTCCAGAGACTGATAATCAAAATGCAGCAGCACCACCACCACCACCACCACTACTTATACTCTCTACACAAGATCTGCAACACCAATGAAATATGTCTTTTGTGACATGCCAAGAAACAGACTAGACGACAACAGAATTAGTGACGAAAGGCTAACTACTGTTTGCAATTGCAGACATGTTGTTTTGTTCAGTCAGAGTGCTATGTTAGTTTTGGATGTCCATCACCTGACACTGAAGTAAAGATTAAAGTAGTTGCATGATGACAGATCTAGTCAAACCCTAAAGTTTGACTTCAAAATTATGTTTTTTGTCATAACAAACAAGCCATTAAAAGTCTGATTAGCTTTTAGAAGGGAACACGCACTCGCTCAACACCTTAATGGAACTGTCCTCTTATGTCCCTTGCCATCTTAATTATTTGTTGTAGTTTCTGCAGTTCCTTTTATTGATAGCACTTCATAATACAGACAGTTTGGGCCTGCCTCTTGTTAGTCACCAGAAATATTCCTTTTTATGGAGCTGTTATGTCGAATTGTGTGTTTATTAATTTGATTTTTCTTCTCAGTATCATGTTAACACTGTACTTTGTTCTCCAATTTTTTTATTGTTTGTTAATTGGATTTTCTTTCAGTCGAGGATGTTGTCCTGGCTATTTTCTATCCATATATCTATTGTTTCTAATCGTTTCCTGTTTCCCCAGAGTCCACACTTCAAAACCATAGCTTAAAATAACCAAATAAAGATCTTGATGAATTTCTTTATTGTATCTATTTGTAATGCGGTTGTTTGTTAGTAAATTGCTCTTATTTCTGTAAGTTTGTTGGTCATTGCAGTTCTTTACTGTATTTTCTGTTTTAGTGTTGGTCTTGCGTTTTTCAATTGTGGTTTCCCAAGAAATCAGCTAAAATTTTTAACTTGTAGTTCATGTCCTTTTCAGTATCTGTAATAATCCCACATCAGCAGCAAACCGAATGTAATGCCTTTGTTTGTCATTAATTTTTATCCTTTTGGTGGAACTATTCATTGTTTGTATAGCACTTTCTACAAATAATTACTGTGAGAGGGAGTAGCCTTGTAGAACACCTATTCTTATTCTGGCCGCTTTCTTAACATGATTGATTTTTATTTCTGTACTCTGATTTTTGTACGATTTGAGAATTACTGTTTTATTATCAACCTGTTTTAATTTTGTTCAGTTATTCAAACAGTATTTTCCAGTCCAGTCTACCAGAAACCTCCGCTAGGTTAATGAATGTGATATTTTCCTGCTATCCCACTTTTCATATCATGTACTGAGTAAGGTGGCAAAGTCACTGTTAATCCACTGGACTCACATTTGATAGGAGTGGGGGTCATATGACATCTGGCCTCCTTGACTTGAGTTTCCCATGGTTTTCCCATTGCTGAAG
Source organism: Schistocerca cancellata (assembly GCF_023864275.1). NCBI lineage: Eukaryota > Metazoa > Arthropoda > Insecta > Orthoptera > Acrididae > Schistocerca > Schistocerca cancellata. Next base: position 190,313,764 of record NC_064634.1, read on the forward strand.
TGAATGCTGGGGTGGTTTCATTGTTAAGGCCGTGGCCAACTTCCTTTCCGTATCCTCGCCTAACACTGATCTACTTTGTGTATGTTTTATGCATGTGTACATTATTACTGTGATGTGTCTCAGATGTCCAATACTGTTGTATTGAATGGTCTAAGGACAAACACATTAATAAATAAAATAAAACAAATTTCCTTAACAATAATGAGTAGAATTTTTGAAGCATGAAACTAAGGTCCTATAATTTGAAGAGTGTTTGGCATTTCCTTTCTTATATTGTACTTTGTATTCCTTTGGTAGTGTTCCATACTCGTAGCAGAAACACAAAATTGTACAATAGTTTTTTCACCTCGTCTCCAGTAATCTTTAATAAATCAGCACATATGTTGTCTATTCCATTGACTTTGTTGTTGTTAAAGTTGTTTTAAGCATTGTTGAATCCTAACCAGGTAATTTGTGGTGCTATGAATTCATTTTACACTTCTGTCATTGTGCTTATGTAATTTAAATCATCTCTGACATCTTCATAATCATATAGTTCTTCAGTTTAATCTTTCTGCCTGTCTGCTACTTCTTCAGGTTCAAGTGAAATGCTATCTTTTTTCATCCTTGATTATGTTGCTAGAAGTTCTGCATTCAAAATGTAGTGATCTAATTTTTGAGTACATCTTGTCTGCTTCCTTTTTTTAGGTCTTCTTTTATCTCCCTACTTATCTAGATCTTCTTTTATCTCCCTACTTATTTGTCTCACTCGTCTACCTTTTTCAGTGTGGATGGTAGTTGTTATTTGTCATTGATTTTTCTGTATCAGTCTACTTTTTCTCAACTTTTTCCATTCTTTTATGAAATCGACTATTTCTTGCTTCAACCGTAGTGTCATTCCCTTCAATTTATTCTTCTGTAGTTCATATTGTGTTCTTTCAGTGACACATCATGTTTCCTCCCAGCTTAATGGTTTCCTTATTTATCTTGTCCATCTCCAGTCTAGATTGTTCAGGTGTGTAAATTCTATAGCCCTTCGCTTACTCCAGTTGCACTTCATTGCTTTTTAAGTTCAGTATTGTACTTGATTATAACTATTTTACATTATCACTATCAATGTCAGTACCTGGTAGGCAAGACTAGATTTTATTTGGTGTTTGCCTCTTAGACTGCCTGGAATATAATCTGTTTCATATCCAGCACACTCTCCATGTATACTTCTTCTGTTAGGAACTTTGAACTATGTGTTCGTAATGTTCACAAATTCTAATCTTTGGTCCCCACTGTTCGTGTTTTCCAATTCAAATTTGCCAGCCCATTTTGCATTGTGGTGGGTACCCACACAAGCATTCATAACAATATCGTTGTTAATTGCTGTTTCTAGCAGTTCTGTTTGATTGTACATAACTTCAATTTCTTCATCCAGCAAGATTAAACTGTCGGTTAACCTCATGTGTGAGTGGAGCCACTCTTCATGGCACACACTATCAGATTTTATCATCAAAGGGTTCAAGAAGCACTGAACGTGTAGTGCTGTGAATGATAGCCAAGGAGAATGTATTTTGGAACAGTGATGAAAATACTGTTAGTGATAAAATAAATTCAGATAGAGAAGTTAACAGTGACAACTAAGATACAAATGCTAGTGTGTAACTTATCTAAATTAATATCTTATTAATGTGACCAAAAAAAATCTGCAGTTTCTCCCCCCCCCCCCCCTCTTTAAAAATTGTGTGGCTTATATTTGGGCCAATATAATAAATTTTAGAGGATGTGCTTTCCTCTTTCACTGGTGTTTGCTGTGATGTCAAACCATACTGGAACTGTGTGCTGAGTCAGGACTTCGACCAAAAACCTGGCCTTTTGTGGACAACACTTTATTGAATGAGTTCAGACCAGTACCATCAGTAAGTGTATTGCCCATGAAATACAAGGTTCCATGTTAATAAATCCAGGTCCAATACACAGTTTTAATCTGCCAGGGAGTTTGTCTGAGATACAATTAAATTTGTTTATTATAACCTTTACAGAACAAATCATCAGTGTGATTTACTAGAGGTATTTCCTTTTGTTGGCACTCGTGGCTGATAATTTTTACTGATCAGCCTCAGGCGTTTGGTAATCACCAATTAGCTTTTGTGTCACAGTATTACCCCTTCGAAGCCAATCTCGGGAGCACATGGAAGAGTATACAGTTTTTACCAGTAGTCAGGAGAGACATCATCCCATGAAATATACAGAATCATAATAAGAGATGACTAATAAAACTATAGGCATTCTGTAAGAGATATCTATAACAAAGCTGTGTTGTTTCAACAGTGTGCCAGTAATAGCAAGCTGCCAGCAGGACTGTAATGTCATTCTCACCATGTCCTTTGGGTTATTGCTATAGATGATACAACACAACGTTTGGTTGGGGAATATTATGTAGACAGATATGATGGTGAGGGAGGCAAGCAGAATTGTTGCATATTTGCTTGAGCCAGTCCTTATATTGTAAGTAAACGGCTATTAAATTCAACCTTATAACTATGTGTTTGATTTCACAAGAACCTTTATTCGGTCTCAATTCCTTTTTGAGGAACTCAGACAAGTACTTATAAGGTTTGTTGTGACATGGTACAGGATAACTTTGTATGTAACTTTAAATATATTTTGACATTTGTCTTCAGATCGTTATTTACATGCAGAATTGCTTGACTCACTTGCTTTGTGCAGAATCAGTTGTTTAACACTTAAGTTTCCAGGTTCTTAGTTTGCAGCATTCTCAGACTAGAATCCAGTAACTTTTCTGGATGACAGATAAGTAGTTTTTCACAATATCACTTGAGATAAGTAGTTTTTTCGCGATATCACTTGCATATTTTTTGTTGTTATTTTTTATAAATTGTAGAAATGGCATCACTTAACACATTAACCTGCTGCTCAGTTTTTTCTTTATTGTGCAACCAGTTTAGGTATCCTTGAAGTGAAGTGTGTTCAGTAGTTGCTGGATAATGGCCTTTGACTGAAACCAACCACACAGAAAAGAATAAATTGAACACCAACTTAAGTTGTTACATGATGCTATTTCTACAATTTATGATATTAGTTGACAATAACATCAAAATTTTGTCAGTCACTTGTATCTGATCTTTCATACTGATGCACTGTTCCTGTAAGTGCACTCTGTATTATGATCTCATTGCTTAAACAAATAATACTTGCACTAGTGCAACAAAATTCAAGAGATTGTTGTGCTGTAGTGGAAAATTATTTAGGTTTGTTTTTGTGTACTATCACATGCGACAGTTGTCTGTCTTGAGGTGCGACTGTTCACAACATTTGAAACGCGTTTAGTCATCCATTAATGTCTTTGCCTCTTGGGTGATTTCATCTCAAATCATACAGTGAATGTCAGTTAATAATCATGATGATCATGAATTTCACTGGAAAAAAATATATTGGTGTTCTTAGATATATATACTTGTGACGTGTGTGTGTGTGTGTGTGTGTGTGTGTTTTTGAGAAATAGAATATTTTCAGTTTCTCACGATTTTTTTTAATGGTCCAGGACTGTGAAAAATTTATATTTTGTAAATAACTCTTCATACTGTGGAAAACTAAAAAAATATAACTAATAAACAAAAACTACTAGAGGCATGGCAGGCTTTTGACTTTAACATTCCGTCTTAGTATGTTGAAAATTAGGTCTCTCTCTCTCTCTCTCTCTCTCTCTCTCTCTCTCTCTCTCCTCACACACACACACACACACACACACACACACTAACCCCCTCCCAATAGGACTAATAATCACAATTTGCACCAAGTAATATTGCCCACTCTGACAGTACCTTCCATAAGTATAATTTCCAAATAATATCTCGTGGAATTTTTAGGATATTCGAGATGGGGGTTGTAGCGAAAGTAATCTAAGAAGAATGAATGATTTTTAGATTCTCTCATTTTTATGAAGAAATCTGTGGGTAGTTTATGAAGTTAAGGCATTAATGGTAATTAATTTTCCACATTATCATTTTTCAAAATAGTTAACATCCTATGAATATTTATATCTGCAAAACAAAATTCTGAAGTTTGCAGAAACCTAAAAATTTTCCTATTTTGCTTTTACGAATTAATAGTGAAAAGAAAGCTCAGAAGTGTGTATGTGTTAATCATGTCTGATAAGACTGTGAACAAAGTTTAAATAATTTCAGGTATTTCTCACTTTTAGTTCTTTTAATTACAATGTCTTTAATTCTCCCTTTTGTTAAGACATTTTCACAAATACTCACATTTTGATAGGGCTGTAATGTTTCAAAAAGTCAACAGGAAATGAAAATATTTTATTTTTAGACAGATGTCATGCAGAACTTCACACACATTTTTCTTTCAGCAAGCTTTGAAACACTGATATGAGACATTCACTCTTGACCTGTATGATCTAAGATGAGATTAGCCTCCTTCGCCTTTTTTGTGTTAATTCTATGATTGGGATAGTGACAAATTTGGTTTTATGAAGACTAGCCTGCTATTCAAGTAGAGAGTATCTAGTGGTTTGTTGAAGCTTAGACCTGGTCCTTGAGGCATACTGACACAGCACAATTTGTAGTATAGTGCCTGTGAGGAGCAGAAATCCCAGTTTTCAGGTACTGTTCTGTCACAGGCTTACCTTATGACAAATGCTCTCTCTAGCATGTGTGAGATATGGCAACTGCCATAGCCTAATTTCCCAGAAACTTTGCTCTGTGGAAGAGGGGTGAAAATAAGTGAACATGTGTCTCGGCTTATCCGAAAGTACTTTTTTGAGAGAAATATAAAGTTTTCATGGTACTTTGTGCGTGTTTTAGTGAGTAAGTTGTTCAACGGAAGTAGTGGCACAACAGCTAGCATCATTACTTCACACTTCTGCACCCTTTGTTTGAAACTCGATTATTATTATTATTTCTTTACTTTCTCAGGCGTTAAGTCTGGTTAAAAATGGAAAGTCACGCGGACCTTGATCAAGCATCACTTCCTTTTAACTGTACGGTATATGTTATATTGCATTTAGGAACTTTCGGGTAATTGAACATGTATCAATAATTACGGATTTCTGTAATTGTATATATAAGTTTGGATTTAGCTGTATTGCAATGATGTACTGGTGGATATTGTGTGGTATGACTCCTGTAGTTGATAGTATAATTGGTATAATGGCAACTTTATCTTGATGCCACATGTCCTTGACTTCCTCAGCCAGTTGGATGTATTTTTCAATTTTTTCTCCTGTTTTCTTTTGTATATTTGTTGTATTGGGTATGGATATTTCGATTAGTTGTGTTACTTTCTTCTTTTTATTGGTGAGTATGATGTCAGGTTTGTTATGTGGTGGTGTTTAATCTGTTATAATGGTTCTGTTCCAGTATAATTTGTATTCATCATTCTCCAGTACATTTTGTGGTGCATACTTGTATGTGGGAACATGTTGTTTTATAAGTTTATGTTGTAAGGCAAGCTGTTGATGTATTATTTTTGCTACATTGTCATGTCCTCTGGGGTATTCTGTATTTGCTAGTATTGTACATCCACTTGTGATGTGATCTACTGTTTCTATTTGTTGTTTGCAAAGTCTGTATTTATCTGTTGTGGTGTTGGGATCTTTAATAATATGCTTGCTGTAATATCTGGTGTTTATTGTTTGATCCTGTATTGCAATCATGAATCCTTCTGTATCTCACTGTATATGTTGCCTTTTCTTAGCCATGTGTTGGATGCGTCTTGATCGATGTGTGGCTGTGTTAGATGATACGGGTGCTTGCCATGTAGTGTTTTCTTTTTCCAATTTACTTTCTTCGTATCTGTTGATGTTATGTGATCTAAAGGGTTGTAGAAGTGGTTATGAAATTGCAGTGGTGTAGCCGATGTATTTATATGAGTGATTGCTTTGTGTATTTTGCTAGTTTCTGCTCGTTCTAGGAAGAATTTTCTTAAATTGTCGATGAATCCCCTTCCTCCTTCCTTTCTGCTTAATGTGAATCTTTCTGTTGCTGAATGTATGTGATATATTCTATATTTGTGGCATTGTGAACGTGTAAGTGTATTGAATGCTTCTAGGTCTGTGTTACTCCATTTCACTACTCCAAATGAGTAGGTCAATATTGGTATAGCATAAGTATTTATAGCTTTTGTCTTGTTTCTTGCTGTCAATTCTGTTTTCAGTATTTTTGTTAGTCTTTGTCTATATTTTTCTTTTAGTTCTTCTTTAATATTTGTATTATCTATTCCTATTTTTTGTCTGTATCCTAGATATTTATAGGCATCTGTTTTTTCCATCGCTTCTATGGAGTCACTGTGGTTATTCAATATGTAATCTTCTCGTTTAGTGTGTTTTCCCTTGACTATGCTATTTTTCTTACATTTGTCTGTTCCAAAAGCCATATTTATATCATTGCTGAATACTTCTGTTATCTTTAGTAATTGGTTGAGTTGTTGATTGGTTGCTGCCAGTAGTTTTAGATCATCCATGTATAGCAAATGTGTGATTTTGTGTGGGTATGTTCCAGTAATATTATATCCGTAATTTGTATTATTTAGCATGTTGGATAGTGGGTTCAGAGCAAGACAGAACCAGAAAGGACTTAATGAATGTCCTTGGTATATTCCACGCTTAATCCGCATTGGTTGTGATGTGATATTATTAGAGTTTGTTTGGATATTAAGTGTGGTTTTCCAGTTTTTCATAACTATGTTTAGGAACTGTATCAATTTAGGATCTACGTTGTATATTTCCAGTATCTGTAGTAACCATGAGTGGGGTACACTATCAAAAGCTTTTTGGTAATCAATGTATGCGTAGTGTAGTGACCTTTGTTTAGTTTTAGCTTGATATGTCACCTCTGTATCTATTATCAGTTGCTCTTTACATCCTCGTGCTCCTTTGCAGCAGCCTTTTTGTTCTTCATTTATAATTTTGTTCTGTGTTGTATGTGTCATTAATTTCTGTGTAATGACTGAAGTTAATATTTTGTAGATTGTTGGTAGGCATGTTATGGGGTGATATTTAGCTGGGTTTGCTGTGTCTGCTTGATCTTTAGGTTTCAGATAGGTTATTCCATGTGTAAGTGTATCAGGGAATGTGTATGGGTCTGCAATGTAACTGTTAAATAATTTAGTTAGATGTGAATGTGTTGAGGTGACTTCTTTAGCCAGAAATTTGCTATTTTATCATTTCCAGGGGCTTTCCAATTGTGTGTAGAATTAATTGCTCGGGTGACTTCATGTTGCAAAATTATCACTTCAGGCATTTGTGGTATCATCTTGTATGTGTCTGTTTCTGCTTGTATCCACCGTGCATGTCTGTTATGTTGTACCGGGTTTGACCATATGTTGCTCCAGAAATGTTCCATGTCTGTTATGTTTGGTGGATTATCTATTTTAATGTGTGTGTTATCTATTGTTTGGTAAAATCTCTTTTGGTTTGTGTTGAATGTTTGGTTTTGTTTCCTTCTATTTTCACTTTTTTTGTATCTTCTAAGTCATTTGGCCAATGCTTGTAATTTCTGCTTCTTTTCATCTAATTGCTCTATTGCTTCTTGTTGTGAGATTTTACCTAACCTTTCTCATTTTTTGTCTGATATTTCATTTCTTATAAATTGTGTTAGCTGTCCGATGTCTTTTCTCAGTTTTTCTATTCTGATCTGTAGCCTGTGTTGCCATGCCGGTTTTGTGGGTTTCTTCTGTGTGTTGGTTTGTTCTGATCTCTGCGTAGTGTGTATATTTAGTGTAGTGAGTGCTCCTACATAAACCAGTAGTTGTAACTCTTCCATAGTTGTGTTTTCATTTATTTTGTTGTGTATGATTGTGTTGATAGTTGTCATTGTTGTTTCGACTTGTGGGTTATTTGGTGGTCTATGCAAGAATGGTCTAATGTCTGTATTTGTGTCTTTGTATTCTATATATGTTAGCTGAAATTTTTCTTCTATATCTAACATGTGTGTCACTTCGTGTTCTATTTGTGCTTGTTCTGGTGGCTGTCTTAAGATGTCATTTTCCTCTGATTGTTTAATTGACGCGTTTTGTTCTTTGTTTGTTTTCTCTGGGATGTTTGAGTCCGTTACTGTATTTTCTTCTTCTTCTGATTACACATTATTTTGTTCTAGTATTTGTTGTACTTGTTGTTTGATGTTTTCTAATTCTGGCTGGGGTATACTGTTATTTTTGATTATTACACGGATCTGATCAGCTAGTCGTTGTTCTGTTAAAAATTTTAATTCTGGGTATCTGGTAATAAATGTTGTGTATACTTGTGATCTGTATCCAGTTGTGTTGGTTCCTAGGTTTGTTGCTTGGTAATAACAGAACATGAGGTGTCGATTAACTTCATCTGACCATCTCATCCTCTGTCTTTGTTTTCCTTCTAGGGTGGTTGCACGAAGCATATCCTGCAAAACACCTCTATTTGGATTTAAATCATTTTCCAGTTGGCTAGCAGTGTCGTTACCATTGTGGGGGGGCATAGGGTTCAAGCATCGTCCCCGACCATGACGGCGCTTGTCCGAGGCTTCTTTAGTTCTGTCCTGAACCAAGTAATCACACTAAAAGGGGGGTTAGCCCTATTAGTGGTTTGTTCTTTTCGTCGCCTTTTACGACTGGCAGAACATACCGGAGGCCTATTCTTTTCCCGGGCCTTATTATTATTATTATTATTATTATTATTATATTATTAAAATTTTTGCTATTCATTTATCTACCCATATCTACTGAAGATTACTACACGAATGTTTTACATTGTATACTGAAATAATGTTGTTCTTACTCAGCCGGCCGGAGTGGCCGAGCGGTTAAAGGCGCTACAGTCTACCGTACGACCGCTACGGTCGCAGGTTCGAATCCTGCCTCGGGCATGGATATGTGTGATGTCCTTAGGTTAGTTTGGTTTAAAGTAGTTCTAAGTTCTAGGGGACTTATGACCACAGCAGTTGAGTCCCATAGTGCTCAGAGCCATTTGAACCATTTTTTTGTTCTTACTCATCTACGAATTACATAACAAATGTTTTTGGAAAAGTGATCCATTCACGTGGTCTGCCATGAAATTATAACCAACACATGCAATCTTCAATAGGGTTAATGTTTCTTTACCAGTGAGATTCATATTAAGAAATGCTGCTGTGGCAACCCTGCCCTCACGCGATACTTTATTGTTTGAAATTTCCATGTTTCAAATATTTCTACACTCACGCGATACTCATATTGTTTGAAATTTCCATGTTTCAAATATTTCTACACTCACGCGATACTCATATTGTTTGAAATTTCCATGTTTCAAATATTTCTACAATCAGTATCATCCAACGAAAGGCACCAAATCTTCATGAAGGATAAACATAAGAATAAAATATAAGAATTAAATTTTAGATCAAGAAGGCACATAATTCGGTCGATCAACAGTCCGTCTTTAGCATCTTAGAAGAATAAGGACTTGATCGAAAGACATTAAGACTCAGCAAGGAAACACTCATGGGCACAAAGTCAAAAGTGAAATTCATGGGCAAATTCTCTGAGCTCTTTAAGATAAAGACCGGTGTGCAACAAGGTGCTCTTCAACCTTGTTCTGGATAAAGTCATCCGAGAATGGGAGAAAGAATTGAAAACCCAGGACCACTGGAAACCCATTGAACTTGGACAAGATAATGATGACATCAAGGTCAGCTGTTTAGCTTTCGCAGACAACCTAGCAATACTAGCAGCCTGTGAAAATACAACGATCAAACAGTCCTCAAGGAATGCACTGGGAAAACTGGACTACAAATTTCATTCGAGAAGACCAAGTTCATTTGCACTAAATTTGACATTCAGGAACTGAACACACAATGTGGGCAGATCAAACAAGTTCCACACTTCAAATATCTCAATGAGATCATAGAACTAACAGAGTTGGAAAAGGAAGCACAGAACGTTCAGTTAAAGAAGCTCAAACGAGAATATGGGAGGACATGTGAAATGTACAACAAGAAATGTATGTCCAGTCATACAAAGATCAAACAGTATAATACAGTGATTAACCCTGAAGTGCTGCACATAAGCAAAACCTTAGTACTTAATACAAAAGGTGATCTGGAAAACATCTTGAAGGAGGAAAGAAAGACCATGAGGAAAATGCTGGGACCAGATAAAACAGAAGAGGGGTATAGACTCAAATCACGCAAACCAACAAAAGAACTATCCAACCTGGCAGCAGATATCAGGAAACGAAGGCTGAAATTCTATTCACACATTCATAGACTCCAATCTTCAAGGCTAACTTACAAGATTTTGACATACACTGCAAAACTGAAGAACATTCCATGGACAGAAGAAGTCATATTTGACTTGGAAAAGTCACAGATACGAACATCGGACATACTAGACAGGAAACTTTACTGTCAGAAGATAAATAGATGGGTAGTAAAGCCAGAGAATGAAGTCCATAAAAGATCAGGAACCAAGTGGTCAGAAGAAAGGAAGAAAGCACATAGTGAAAGAATGAAAGCTATATGGGCTTATTAGAAAGGTGAATCATAAACTTGATGCATGATCAGACAGGGTCCATATGCACAATAATAATAATAATTTAAGAATTAAGAACTAATGTAAGAATATGCGAATATATAAAAATTGTAACCCCTGAAAATACCATGAGCATACATTCTACACTCTATGTATGACACTTATTGTGAAAACCAGTTATAATGCCCTTGTATCCCCTAACTCAATAAGAAACATTTCTTGTAGTAACCTTCTATGGACATGGATAGATAAATGAAAAAATAAAATAAATATAAACAATAATCGGGATTTGAATACAAGACACAAGAAATGAGGCCATGTCACCAATTGGGCTGAGCTTATTGTTCTAAAAGGCTTCTAAATTATGTTGAAAACTTTGATGATCGTTTTTTCAGAGATGATTGAGTATCTACAGATAAACCAAGACATGTATTCACTTATTTTGACTCCTCTTCCACTGAGCAAAATTACTGGGAAATTGTTTGTGGCACTTGCTCATAAGACCATCATCAGTCTGTTGTCACATATGTTTCCTTTTCTACAAACTGATTTTTCCCAAGGCATGCATGCAGAAAAAAGTAAAGGGATAAGTAGTAGCTGCATTGTGCAGTGATATTGTATCAAAACTGTGAAACTCTGCCTTAATATTAAGATATGGCATATCTTTCTAAAGGAAACATGATGTGAAAAAAATTTATTTTTCTGCATTAAATGTAGAATTACAGAAAGTTGATAAAAAAAATTGCTTCACACTCTCACGAAACAAGAAGGCAAAGTGAACTTAAATGTAATTTCAACACCACTGCAGTTTAGAAATGTTGAGTGTACTTGAGAAATGTCATGTAGATCAATAATAATGCTTATATAGTTCTGTTTATTGAAGTAGATACTCATATTCCTTCTCCTGTGAGGCTGTCTGCAACCCACCCTTATCAGAGAGTATTTTCATCTTCATTTTGAATTGGAATAAATTGAAGCGCAACCATGTCCACACAGTGTGTCAAAATGATTGTGTGTTTCCTTGAGTTTAATGAGGTGTTTGTGCCCCACAAGAAGAAATTAATCAGTCAGTGTCATCTTTCTAGTTTCAAAGAAAATCTTCCATTTCTGCAAACTTTGAAACTAGAGTATTGTGTCAATAGAGTCATGCATCCTTTGTAGCACCTTTTTTTCTTCTGGCTGGCATTCAGCCATTTAAAACATTTAGCTCTCTTTTTAGTTTGAAATTAAAAGTTCAACTACTCTGTACCTCAGGCTGATATACTTTGCCAGTAATCAAATGACCGTATTGTACACCAAGTGCATATTTTGACATTTCTGTCTATCATGATGTCAATCTGTTAAAAGCAAAACTGTCCACAGCAAGAGGTGCTTTACTAGGAATGGTCCTACTGGAGATGACATGCCCTTGCCTTCCCCCAACCAAGTTGTTCACTTGTTAAGGAATGTTAATCTGTCATTGTCATGATAGTAAATCATTGTTGATGTTACTTTTCTGTTGCATTCAAACACTGTGTTAAAAAAGGTTTTTTTTTCCAAGTGAGGCATTAATTTGAATTTTCAGAAACACTGTCTGCTGTTGGTTCTGTTTTCCTGATTGAATGTAAAGAACTTTGTGCATTAAAGAGTATCCACCTCTGCCACTGTGTGTGTGTATGTGTGTGTGTGTGTGTGTGTGTGTGTGTGTGTGGGCGCGCGCGTGCGCATTTGTTTAAGATCTGTGCAGCAGAAATGGAAACTTTGTCAATATTATCCACAACTTTTAACACAAACTATTGTATTTGATATTGTGTATCAAGTTTTTTGGAACCATATAAACTTGAAGTTATTTATATTTAGTTCTTTTAGATTTTCTACTGACTGAATAATATTAAAAACAATAAAGTGACAAATTCAAACATCTTCCTTAGTCGTGTATATTTATTTTGTCACCATTTAGAAATAATTGGTGAGCTCAGTTTGTTTTGCAACTGTGATTACAAGGATCTTTCCTAATCTCTGTAGCACCAACATGATCACTAGAAGTGGATAAATAATTTAAAGTGTTGTTTTCTTGTGCTTTCTACTAGTTGTATGCATGCTTTGTTAAAGCTGCTTGCATGCTTTGTTAAAGCTGCTTGTAGCATTTGTAAGCTTCACAGGTCCTAAAGATTTATGCATGCATGAATTCTTCTGAACTTGAGATTGTTAAGTTCAAGTTTTGCATCAGCTAGACAACTACCCATACCAACATTTTAATTTATTTTATGGAGAAGCATTACATGTTGGATCAAAAATCAATCATATCAAATGAAGCTAAGGCATTCCAATCTTTGTATTTTTTATAAACATCCTAGATTATAGAGATAGTCCATCCAACTTATCTTCTGCATCTTCCCACCCTTACTTTCTTAATCTTCTAATTCCATTATCTGGTTAAAATGCTGACTTGGAAGCCAGTGTCCTCAGCATGTTTATAAAGAAACCTAGCTACAAACAGTAGCTGCACACTGCAGATACTAATATTTATATGAAATTGGTATAAAGGGGAAGTATTTGAAGTTGTCTTGAAAAGAGTTTGTTATGAGGTGAAGCCATAAAGTTTTAGCTACCAGCTGGAAAAAATAGTGTTACTTAATTAATTTTGTGACTTTTTGCTGTTACTTTTCTGCAGTCTTAGTATAAAAAGAAATCCTCACACTACACAACCAAAGAACACAAATAGATGAGCCAAAATGAAATAGCACAGTCCACTGATAAAGTAGGATGTCAAGTGGTAATTTGTTTTTGGCAGCAGAAGAAATTTTGCAGCTGTGCCAGACCAATTGAAACTACTAAATAAGCCATGACAACTACAATATTTCTGCTTGTGCTTAAAAGGAATTACTGCACACAATACTCCAGTTTACCATTTGTTATTGCTCCACTGGTGGCATGCTGCAGTACTGTGGCATGGGGATTTCGATGTGTACCAAGACTGTGTTCATTAAACTGCAATTAAACAAACAAAAAATTACATAGATTATTGTGTGTGTGTGTGTGTGTGTGTGTTTTAGAGAAATTGACTATATGTTCGCATGGTTTCTCTTCTTTTTCACTTTTATGTATTTTTCATGCTCATGTTGAAATGAGGTGCTATTTTTAGTTGGAATTCAGAAACTGTGTACATATTCTGTGATGATTCTTTTTATTACTGTTGCTATATGACAATGTTTAACACTGATGTAACATGTTGCTAAGGAATGTAACAAAACATTTTAAACTTTAGGAACTATGATTTTAAGACCTTGAGCAGTTAGCAAAATAATGTTTAGATAAAATACTTCATTGCTATGTGTGCACAGGCTCTCAGTAATCTGAGTGTAAAGCTGACAGGAAAATCCTTACAGCAGTTAAGGTGCTGGACTCAAATCAGGAGAAGTGTGGTTCATATGCTCACCTCGCTATCCTCGAGACAACTGGTCCTCCGAGAACGTTGCAGTTAGTTTCCTTCCTAGCAAATGATTAGCAGTAATTAAGTTTTGGGTCAAGGTTGATTCAATAAGTTTACTCTAAAGAATATACCAACTGCGGTAATGAGATAATTTGCTCTACACTGTAAAATGCAATTATCTGAAATAAGACACCAACTCGAGTTAATTACAAGAATGAAGATGTGTAAAATATACTGAGGACAACATTAATGAGGATTATGTTTCCAAAATTACTTAAATGTTTGATGCACCTACCTTCATCCAAAATAGATTAATGATCAAATGGTAGCATAAAGAAGTCTGAAAGATCTGGTGCGGATAATATGTGGGCAGATTGCAGTGTCTGACAGTAAATGTAGACTTGGAAACCCCGAACTTCGTATTAACAATACAAGGAAAAAGATTGCTACACATTCAGTCTGCAACTCAGTGTGTCATCTTTATTGTGAGTAGCACTCCATCTTTTTCCTGATATTGTTGATGTTCCAACCCAGAGTTTCCATTGTCTAACTTCATATTCAGTTTTTACACGGTGAAATATCATAAGAAGAAAATTTATTAGCACTGAAAGAAAATACTTCAGTATGATGATAAGAAAATTGGCTCCATTCTATCATCATCCTTTAGGAGTATGTGGGGTTACATGATATTTGTTGAAACATAATTTTTTGTGAAAATAATTCTAAGCAAAATAATGTTTGTCAGATACTATATACACTTCAGTAAAGAGAATCACAATGACAGAAAACAGAGTTTACGCTGTATCAGGTGGCAACAGACTGGTAGGAAAACCTACTTTCAGAAGTAGTTCTCTTCACCTGGAGAGGATGAAAAAGAGAGGATTAGAGGAATCGGACAAACTAAGTACTACAAGGACACACACACATCTTTGAATAGTGGCACATTTGTGGAAATAAATAACAGAGGCTGCAACTGGTGAAAGAGCAAAAAGACTAGAAAAGGCAGAAAACAGAATAGTGCGTGTGTGGTTTTCGTATGTACTTGTCTCTGATATTAGTTTTGATATTCAAATTTATTTATTTATTTATTTATTTTTACATAAAATGCCTCCTTCTTTACAAAAAGCATCCATTTGCCATTGCCTATTTTACAGACACTGGCTGGAATGGAAATACATATGATTCAGAGGGTTTGAACTAATAAATGTGCAAGCAGTGACTTTGGGAGTATATATGGGGAAGAATGTTTGTATATTACAGAAATAAAACCTGTTTTTTATTATACTGTATTTTAAATAATGCACTATGAATCCTTTGTCATCATTCACATCTTTGAAAATTTATGTGAAACTTCAAAGCTCATACATAACTGGTCTAATATCTGTGAATGACACATCCATGTTACAGGGTTCATTACTCTATCACTAGACAAATCTTTGCACTTGATAAGTCAGAGTAACCATATATTACAAATTCATATGTTTAGTTTATTATTTTCCTGCATGTTTTCCTGAGTAAATTTTGTGCATATAATTACACAATATAGCTACAGTAATGTCTTGGATCTAGATTGCTTTGAGAACAGAGTTTATGTTTGACAGTATCTGTCTAATAACACCGTTAATAACTGTGCTGTGAACCACACATTTTATATTTTGTCTTTATTGAATTTTACTTTAGCCTCTTGTAACTAAGCATGGTTTTTCTATCAAGAGTTGTGGCTTGAAGATATATTTACTTCAGTAGACGCTAAAATGACAATAGCTAATGTAATAATGAAAAACAAATTGAAGTAGTTTGATATAACCTGCAGTGTAATTAGCCTTTGCTGTTATGTCGTATGTTTGCAATTTTATTTATGCATCATTTCTTGAAGAGCTAAAGAACACCAATCGTTTTACAGTCGGCGCTTCTTATAATGTCTGTACTGGTAATGTGTAACAAGTACAACAGATGATCAGTATTTGGCATTCTAGTGTATTTAGATATTCGTCTTGTTATGTATTCACTCTTTTTTTATAAGTACATATTTTGCTTTTTCCATAAGCAAGTTTAAGAAGGCCATTATCAGCTTACCCTTTTTAATGCAATGAAAAGTGTGTAAAAATCAGACACTAATGTTAGAGATAAGCACATAAGAATATATTTTGATAAATGAATATCAAACTTTGAAATTCAGCTTATGTTCTTCCACAAAGTAGCAATATAAAAGAAATCTTGACAGTAAGCGCAAGCACACTCCTTTCTTGGGAGTATCTAAACTTGAACAGAAAACTGACAATCTCAGAACTAGTATTAATATTTCGTCCTTAATTCTCACAAAATGTAGTGGGGCTAAGAGCTGTTCAGAAATATGGATCTGGAACAATCTTTCTGAAGTCAAGTTTGCAACTGAATGTAGACTTTCCCAGTGTATACAGATGATAAAAAGCTCTCTGGTTTCTAGTCGGTTGTCAGTAGTATAAAACTGTAATGTTTCGACATTTGACGTACTCGTCATCTTCTGGCGAAGTGTCAAGTTTTTGCAGATGCAGTCCTACTTATGTGTGTGGTGGTCCCCCTCCTTCTGGCTTAAGGAGGCTGGGTACAGAGAGGCTGGTGGGCAGGGTGGGGGTTGAATTCATTGTGGTGGGGATAGCAGACACACCATGTCTATTCGTGGATTCCGTGCTGCACTCAGTTGGTATCTTTCATCTCTGTTTACAAGATTCTTGTGAATTCAAATTTTGATGGTCTCTTTTATGACACTGTCCCAATGGCTGGCAGCTCAGCAGATCACCTTGGTGTTCTCAAAGTCAAATGTGTGTTCTTCCTTGATGCTCTGGTCTGCTATCACCAATTTCTCTCCGTCCCAGCCGCACATGCCTGATACATCCTTACAGCATTTAGAAATACATAGCCACATTTGTCCAATGTGCTGCTGACTGCATCCGCAACCGATGCTGTAAATTCCTAGTACATTGAATTTAAGTGTGTCTTTCACAGAGCCAAGCCACTCTTTTATCTTCGGCGGTGGTCAAAAGATGGTTTTTATGTTCAATTTTTCCAGAAGCCTCCCAATTTTTGGCTGACAGCAGTCTCAAGTATGGAAGAAAAGTGAGTTTCTTGTCTTCTGTTTCCTCTGCACAATTTTCCCCAACCCATCTCATCTTGAAAGCCCTCCTAATCTGCACTTCGCTGTACCCATTTTTTTGGTGAAATATCTCCTTCAGGTGCTGCAGTTCATCTGACAGGCTTTCTTAATCACAGATGACATGTGCCACTGTATACCAAGGTTGACAGTACTGTTTGCTGATGCACTGGATGGCGGCAGCTTGTTGCATGCAGGTCCAGGTCTGTGAGAGTCTTCTTCCGACATACTTAATGGCCTAGCGTGCCATCTGCCTTCTTCCTTATTAGTATATCCAAAAACGGAAGACAGCCATTCTCCTCTATTTCTGTAGTGAAGGTGATGTTTTCATGGATGCTGTTAAGGTGGTCCAGAAACTCATCCAGTGCCTGCCTGACATGCTCCCAAATCGCAAAAGTATCAACAACATAGTAGTACAAGTGCTGGAGTTTATGGTGAGCAGTTTGGAGGGCCACCTTCTCAAAGTGTTTATGTATAGATTTGTGATCTGTGGAGCAAGAGAGAATCCTATGGCCATTCCATCTGTCTGTTTATTAAACTCTCCAATGCACGTCAAGTAGGTGGTCATTAGTGCATGTTCAAAGAGGCTCGAAATGTTGATTCAGCATAGCCAAGGAGTCTTGAGGTACTTTTGTGAAGACCGAAGTGACATTGAAGTTCACTAGGAGGTCATCTCTTTGTTACTGCATGCCTTAAGCATTCTCACAAAATCTGCTGAGTTCTTCACATGATGACAACAGTGCCCCACAAGGGGTTCTAGGAGTGTCACCAGATATTTGGCCAGTCTATAGTTGTGCAAACTGATGGTGTTGAGCATTGGCTGTAGAGGCACCACTTCATTCTGGTGTGTCTGACAGAGATGTGAATGGAGCTTCCTCCTCCCCCTGCAATGCGACTCAACCCCCCCCCCCCCCCCTCATGCCCACTGGTCTATGTGAAACCAGCCTCCTGAAGCCATGTGGAGAGGGGGCAAGCTGCAGATATAAGTAGGACAGCATCTGCAGAATCTTGACACTTTGCCAGAAGATCATGATTGTATAACTCATTGAAACATCACAGTTAAGTCTTTGCTCATTCAGTGGCTACCACAAGCAATTACTAACACAAATGTAGAGTTTGAATTTTGGGAACTCCTTGTCAATATTTCTGGAGAGAGCAGCTCAGTAACTGTCGGGGCAGTTGAGTTAATAATTCACTGATGCACAGGTTATCAAGTGTGCGTAAGACCACCAAAAACTGTATAAAGATTTTAATTTGTCACCTTAAAATTTAGTATGGAAGAAAGGTAATTACTAACAGTACCTTCATCTTCCTCTGGTTTTAATCCTCATTGTGCTTACTGTGTGTGTTTGAATGTTTCCAGTTAAAGGAAGTTCATCTTCTAAAGCCTGTGCCTTATTACTGCAACCATTCTTCCCTATATTGTGCTGTTTTCTTCACTTCTTGATAATTTTAGCATTTTGTTACTTTCAATAGACTATTCACCAATTTTTTTTTACTTCTTGGTTTTCTTTCCTAGCATTTCTTATTGCACTATGACTGTTAAAAACTTACTGGAGCTAACAGATACAAAAAAAGGAAAACAATTTATATTTTGGATATTTCTTAGTTCACTGTTCTCTTTTGGAACGTCTTCATTGTTTCTTCTTTCTGTCTAGGTGTGCCTTGTTAGGTTAACACAAAGGCACATATCCACTGGTTCCAAGCACTTTGTGTCAGTCTGCAACAGTATTCAGTGCGCACAGCTGTATAAGAGCTCTCTCCACATAAATGCCTTGACAAATCTCCCCCCCCCCCCCCCCCCCGCCGTTCTATACTAAACACCATGGCAACGGCTTTGCCGCAGTGGTAACACCAGTTCCCATCAGATCACTGAAGTTAAGGGCTGTCGGACTGGGCTAGTACTAGGATGGAGGCAAATTGTGGAGCTACTTGATTGAGTAGTAGTTGCTCCTGTATCATAAACTAAAATACAGTCAGGAGAGCGGTGTGCTGACCACATGGTTCTCCATATCAGCACACAGTGAAGCCTGTGGGCTGAGGATAAAACTGCGGACAGTTGGTACTGTTGGGTCCTCGTGGCCTGTTAGGGTGGAGTTTAGTTTCTCTCTTTTTTTTTTTTACACTAAGCAGCTTGTTGTCTAAGAATGTTAATCATGTCTTTTTCAGTTGCTAAGATCAACATTCAACATGTTGTTAAAACTTCATTTATTTACACATTTTGGGCATAGCCCTTCCTCATTATATTCTGATGATGAGCTAGGCCTTAAACATACCAGTAAATAAAGTTTTGACAAGTGGAATGTTATTGTTAGCAGACAAAAATCAGTGAAAAAGACTTGTCCACTGTCCATATAATGCTTGCAGACATCCTGCACAACTTTTTTGCGCCTTAGTCTTCTTCGCTGGTAGTTGTTTTCGTTCACTGAAAGCACATTTAGGTGTTCAAATTCTTTTCCCGATTTTAAAGCTGCTTCTGTAGTGTGCTGTAATTGAAATGTCTAAGTAACAAAATTTGTCCACTTTATATCTTATTTCTTTCAATTTGGCTGTCAGATTTTCTCCTTACTTTTGATTTGCCATCATGATTTTGGTTTTTTTACTGTTACTTTTTTTCAAACTTCTCATAATTGCTGGAAATATACAAGTCAACAGGGCACCATATCTATATTCTTTACACACAGCACAGAGAGAGCACAGAGAATAATATTTATGTTGCTGAAGAATATTAGTAGTTGCAAATTTTGAAGGTCACAATATCAGTTCTAATGTTAATCAAAAATATGCTTAATCATTAACGGCAGAATAAATCTACATCTGTTACAACTTACTTACCTTCCTTAGTGGATACAGACCTTGATACCTCGTACGGTAAACGAGATAGACTTGAAATAGTGTGGTCAAGAACTAGTATGTTTACAAAAAGTAAATAAGTTTTCCTTACTGTACCTGAGGTTTTGTATAACAAATGCAGTATGACAAGAAAGGGAAATGGATTTGTTAAACTGAAAGACTGAGTAGTTAATCACAAAAGCTGAGTATTAAATGAGAGTTACACTGTTTCCTGCAGCTGTAGAAAATAGTTTCTTAGTTTATTGTTAACATAGATTTTAAGGAAGCAGTAGCTATTTCAGATCCTAAAGAAATCATTGACACTGTTGTATTGTTGTCACCACCCATGACTTCATCAGAGCATAATTGGTGGCCTACTTTTCACAGAGAGGTATGTATCTTGTACCAAATATTCTATTCCTCTTTTCCAGATTATGATAATAGTTTTATTTATAAACTTATGTATTTATTGCACTATTTTGATGTCTGTTATTCAATTAAATTATCGTTCTGATTATGATATTTTGAAAACTGACATTCCAGGTCTTTACATCATTTAAACATTAATATTTCTTGTTTCATTGAGCTGTTAAAAAATATTATCTGAGGATATGTATCAAATAAAAAATTTTTTTTCTTTGTCCCTACAGATCTGGGTTCAGCACTAGCACTGCAGAATGTGATGTGTGTCCTGAAGCCACAGCAACAGGCTCAAATGCAGCAATCTATGCCACAGTTTGCAGCCATATTGCCAGCACCCAGTGGGAACAGCAGTCTCAGCAACAGTGCTGACAGTAAGGATATTAGTCACATTTCAGCTGCATTACAGCATTCTACTCCCACAGTGCGAGTTCGCCGTTCAGAAGAAGAACTACAAAAGGCAGCGGAGTGTGTGCAGAAAGGGATGACCTTCCAGAATGTTTCAGACATATTTAATATTCCAATCTCGACAATACGTTTCTACATGGCACGGCGAGGCATACTTCCACAGAGACGGCGGGGCCGTGTTTCAAATTCTGGAGCTACGCCAGTTGCCTCGGCACATGCACAGCCACCTTCGTACATGCTATTGCACTACAAACTGCCTGATATGGGCCAAGGTCAACAGCAGTTGCCAGCTCCTGGCCAGGTCCATATTCAGCAGCAACAGCAACAACAGCAACAGCAGCAGCAGCAACAGACTTCTGGAACTGTCACTGTGCCAACAACTGCCTCTGTTGGATGGAAGACTTCAGATAATTGAACCAGAACACTATATTGGTATGGGCTGGTGAGTCTCACCTGACTTGTAGACAGCCTGACAGCAGACATGCTATGATATTTAGTTCCCTGTTCATTTTCAGACTTCATGCCATTTGTGACTCAGACATTGCGTTTTACCACTTAAAAACTGAGATGTAAGTTCTGTTATAAGCAGCTGTTCACATAATTTCTACTTTTTAGAACCATATAAGTTAACAGAATGTAATATTTCTCGAGTTTTGTTTTTGAGTATGAGGTGATGTGTTTAAAATTGAAGAACTGGAGCATCATTTTGAGTAGGTTATACATTTCATGCTGTACTGTAAATAGTATCACAAGAGACAAAAACATTGTAGGTTAGTGAAAGAAATATTTTAATGCAGTTTGGAAGAATTTTTGCTGGTATATTCCTGCATTTTAATGAACTTAACTGGAAGGGAGGGTAGATAGGACAGAATTTTTTTTAATTTTTTCCTCTCTATGCTGTATCATGCTGTAAATTGTGTTGCGCATAGAAAATATATTTATTAGGTTTCTTTTTTTTTTCTTTTTTTTTCCTTGCAGAGTTTTTTCTCTGATATGTCACCTTAACTGTGCATGCATTTTTGCTACTGTATTTGTGTGATGTGAATCTCGTTTGTAACTTTACTCTTTTTTTTTATTGCTGATCTGAAATATAATTAATGGAGACATTAAGCATTAGTCTGTAGATTAATGTTGTTAATGCTGTTTTGTATTTTCTCAGTTATCTTGTAACAGTTAAACATTTTAGTTGTTGCAAATTTGTTTCATGTGTCAGTGGCAAATGGGCACAAAGTACATTTGTGAATGTCCAGATGAGGATATAATATTGAATGAAAGATAGCCATGACCAGTCATGAAGTCATAGTAATTTGGTGGCTGTTGGTAGACAAATATCACAACTGTGAGTATCCATAGTGGTTTATGGCTAAACAGTTACACACTAGCCATGAATATTTACAGATTTCTGTTTTAAAGAATTTATGGACTGTCTTCTGAATTTTTGTGTTTTTAAAACAGTATTTTCTGTGCAACTGAGAGGTCTACTCATTCTCTATAGCGTATTCTTCATCGTACATTCAATGTATTTGGTTATTAAATTACTTAGCACAAATATGTTAATCGTGGCTTCCTGCCAATGGAGGTTTTTGCTCACCATTAATGATGACAGTGCAGTACTTAACTAATAATTTTTCTAAGTATTGAATGGTCATGGCTTTCTGCTGTACCATATTTATTGTGTGAGGCACATTTGTATGGAAGGTAATTAATGTTTTCATATATGAACTATTTTTATTAGAGTTCTGCACATTGTTGGAGTAGCCTGAAGAGTACTGTGTAAACATGTCGGAACAGCATACACCAAATGATATTACATGTACATACTGTTGTCCTGTACCAGAGCACCATTCTTTGGTATGTTGATGTCAGCTTGCAATTTTCAGTGGTTGCAATATAACACTACTCGCATGCTTCTGCTCCTGGAACAAGTGTCTACTTATAATAGGGAAGTTATAAGTAGTTGTTGGCCTTTGACAGGAAATTGTATTGGATGTTAAGTAACTGTAGAGGCAATAAGTGTTTATTTTGGTTTGTTTTGAAATGTTTAAAGGGGTACACGTAGCTGCAGCATTGTTGGCATTACCTGTAACATTCTATTGGGTGGTCAACCAGTATAATATTTATAAAAGTTTAAAATTATTTGTCTGATAGTCCAGTAGGCAACCTTGAAAATGCTGTAATTATTTCAAGACACTTTGTGTTACACCTAGTTTTAAAATAGTTTTGGACAATTGGTACTTTTAATGTCTCTTGTACCTTTGGAGTTAAAGCAACATATTGAAGTTGAAATTGAAAAATGTTTTGCAACATAGTATGAGTGAAGTGTGGGTTGACTCTTCAAAGGAAGAAGAAGATGATGATGAACTGAAAAATGTCAATTTGCAGTATTAATAGTGTTCTGAAAGTAGAGGCTTTTGTTTGTTACATTGCTTTTTTGTTGTTATGCTTTCTTATCACTGTTGAATACCCACAGAGAAAACTGCAGGCCACTGGATTTTTGAAGATGGCAATTAATTTAAGGATGGAAATGGCTAACAACTCAGAGAAGTAGTATGCCGTTAACAGTTGTTTCAGTTTTGTGATGGTGATTAGTCGGTAAATGCTTTTCAGAGAGATCAATGAACTCAGTATTCAATTGTAACATATTCAGAATGAATTGTTGTGTAGTCAGCAACCAATATTTGTTGCAGAATGTGTCTTGTGTGGCATTTGTAAGTGAAACTGTATATGTGAAACTAGTATTAACTCTTAAGTAGAAACATAGATAATATTTTCAGTATTTGTTTTATTGCTTGCTGGACAGTTTTTACTAGCCTGTTAAAATGTCATAAGCAACTGAACTGTGTGTTGTCTTTGGTCTGTTGACAGAGAAAGGTTGATTTTATACAAACAGCTTGAAGTGTTGTGTTCGAGTGGTATTGTGTAATTATATATAGACTTATGATTCACTGTTATAACAAGTGGATTGTCAAATACCTCATACTGAAAAAAAGTGTTTATCTTTTTTATAGAATGAAACTAGTTATTCAGTATTTATCAAAGTCATTAGTATCTGGTAAAATTTACTGAATGTCAAACATGAAATCTTAAAAAAATGCCTAAAGATAGGGAAAAAGCCCTAGAAAGCAAAGTGATAGCTGGGGTAGGGTTGGCTAAATGTGCAGAAGCAAATAATTAATACTGAACTTCTGAAATGGAATCTTTCACATTTGAGTCATAACAACTTCTTCTCATAATAACAGAAAGGAGGAAAATATAGCAGAGATATTTCAGAAAATGATTAATTGAATGTATTTAAAATAAAAGTTTTAAAGGACTCCACTGATAGCAATTAAAATTTGAAATAAAGCTGAGACCTAAACCAGTCTATAATAACATGTATAGGGATGTGGTAATTGGATGCTGCTCACATTCTAGAACTCAGTGTGACAAGCTCATCTTTTACTGTGCATGGTAAACTACTCGAACTTATCTCAAATTTTAATGCTCTGTGCTCCCCTCTCCCAACTGTACAACCTTTCTCACATTAAAGAAAGCGCGTTCTGATTGTGAAGAAAAAACATTTTTTTATGAAAAAAACCTGAAATTAAACAATTCTTTTTTCTGTATTTGACAGCACATGTGGGGGAGGGGAAGTTATTTATTGTCAAACTTGCCTCAGGTATCAGACATTGAATAGGGCTGTTTTTGCTTTATATTTCTGAGGATTGCTGCTTCAGTAATTCTTTACTGTGATGTACTGTACTGTAACATAATGTGTTACAGGCTATCTGACATACTAGTACAAAGTTTGAACTATTGTTATGACCAGGTATCAGTGATTGCTTGTAAAAACAGGTTAGGGGCATAAGTGAAAAAGATGTTAATATTGATGGTTTATTTTGTCTGCTACTGTGCAGTTTGTATCAGAGATTTACTAGCATATGTTAGTGCCTCAGAGATGTATGCCATTCAGTATGTTTGTGCTTGTTGACTATTTATTGTGTATGGGATTAATATAAAGTGATTGTTTTATATCTGTTTGAGGTTGGCTATAGGTCTTCACTGTGCAAGGCTAATTTACAGTTATCAGACTTCCAGACCTACATTTAAGCCTGGTATGATGATATTAGTTTGGAGAACACTTAATGGGTTATAAAATTAATGTTTTATTACCTCTTGCCTTAGTGATTAACTTCTGGTTAACTCAACTGTACGTATCATAATCAGTCTTTGACAAGTTCGTGAAGATAATTGGCAATTGACAAGTTCATGAAGTACCACATTTCTGATATTTGCTGCCCAGATAATATTGAATATGTATAGCCAATACATGCCAATTACATCATTAATTTCAGTTTGTCTCTCTGACATTAATAATTCTTTTTTTCATATTTCAAGGATAAGGACTAGAGAGGATATCAATATTTCAAATCTGATTTTCTGAATAATTCCGCTGCTGCGTATAAACCATTCATTTGCTGATAATTCAGTTACAATATTCAGTCATTATCAAAGATTCAATAGCAATATGAATGTATTAGGGGTGAGGAAGGAAGCTTATGAGGACTATGATGATCTAACAATCTTCTTGCCCTTTTGGAAATGCACACAATGTTACTTCTTTTTTCTGAAAGATTTACATAAATTACACACAAGGAACTTCTCTAAACTGTCATCACTCATCAGCAGCCTGACTGGAAAAGACAGAAGTCAGCCGAATATGTCGGCCAACTTTGTAATATAAATGAAACTGTAAAACTGTATCTGTCCTCTTGTAATTAAACGGAGGAACAATTTTCCCACTTTTCAACGTACTTAGTACTCCACTAGAATTAGAGTTTGAAATAAAATGAAACTGATAAACCTCAAAGTGTATTGTTAGTAAACGGTTGTCACAAACCAGCTTGAAATTACATGTGGTGTATTGGGTCACACTTTGCTCTCTTTTTCCCCTGCTAGTTATCTTGATTATGTTGTTCAGTGTCAGCAGAGCTTCTTCTCAACATGGTGACACATACAGCTGTGACACAGAAAAATTATCAGCATCTGTCTCAGTTTTTGGTATTTCATGTGAAGCATGTAGAGCCATTCCAGCTCATACAGTGAAAACAGAATATATGAATATATTTTAATATCTTTTAGCTGTCAAGTAATATTATAACCTCTATAAAATTAAGTATACTGTAGTAGGGTAAATAAAACTACATAATGGTACTGGTATATAAGCAGACCATAAATCCATTTTCCTCATATACTTTTTTTTATAAAATTAGCATCACTGCACTGCAAAAATTAAGAACAGTAAATTTGAAAACAAAAATAACAGTATGATTTGTGCTGCTACCACTGCAGCAAGAACGTTGCTTTAAGGAAAGTTTATTCCCTTTGTTTGAAGGTGTTTCAATGTCAGAATGAAACATTTTTGGCTCTATTGCGTACTTAGTGAATGTCCCATCTTTTGTGGGATCTGTACATGTCTCACATGAATAGTTAGCAAAAACTGTATATCTGGCAGCATGAATTGAGTCAGCAGTTAACAAGGTGCAGTTGAATAGCAGACTAATAAACTAAACATCTGCCCTTATCCTGTGGTATTAAGTGAATTATATCAGATTATTACTAGCAAATCATTGGTACATGTTTATGTAACAAAATGTCTGTTACTGCAGTTAAACAGCAGCTTATTTCTAGTCCTTTGCAGTAAAGTTTTTCCATACTCAGGAGTAATTCAAAAGACAATCAGATTTCACATCTTTAATGACACTTACTTCACTACAACATTGGTAATAATATAGTGTATTTTGTTCAGTTTGCTGTTTGTTGGGAAAAATCTCTATTTTATCAAACAATATGTTGTTGTATTTCAAAATGTGTCAATATTTTTCTTGAGTTATTGTCAGATGCAAGAATGTGTGTGTATGAGGTATGCATAGGTAGTCTTAATTCGTATAAAGCTGTAGAAAACATATATGCCAAAATATTTAGTAATACATTTTCATGAATTCAAATGTAATTTTGAATGATGGAGAAAAAGATAAGAAACTGGATGAAGTATTTTTGTATTGGTTGCATGTGACACATTTCATCGTACTGCAACACAGTTGAAATATTGGAAGATGTTTATGCAAATTTTAGCCATATTGTTCAGCCAGCTATGCTTTTCAATGGCTCATTATTTTATACAATGTAGCATATGGTGCCTGTTGTATTGTGACTCTACTGGAGATTTTTGCTGGGGTAACAGATTTTTTTGTGAACAGGATTCACATTTCATGATTCAGGGCCCCTGGTGCCTTATCAATCTTTGTTTACAGGTACTCTTGCAGCACAATACCATTTGCAAAGACTGTTAAATGGTACTTTTATAAAGCATATTGGTAATATGTAAAACATTGCAATATAAATATCTTCATCATTCTTTACTGTGATAAAAAGTTACTTTTACCACATACTCAGTTTGTTCAGGCAGCGGGTGAATGACAAGTGTTACATTAGACACACAGGAAACAAAATTTCGAAAGACTATTTTATATTATGCCGTAGAATTAATTAATACTTATAGCATCAGAACAGCACTGGTTTTTGTACATAACTGCCATGTATTTCGCATTTGCTACGAAATGTCTTGTACGTTAATAATAGGCTAAACTGTAAATGCTTATCAGAAAATGATTATAATCAATTTACATGACAAATTATAATATTATATTATTCAATTCACTATTTATTTTGAATATCTGTTGTTTTACTGACTTTCTATCTTTCATTTGATTTGTGTATTGGAATAACTTCATTTTGGAGTAAAGAAAAGCTGTAAAGTAGCCAAAACACTAAATTTTCTATGTGGAATTGTGTGCGAGCATAACAGTGTTGTAGACCCATACTTTTTATGGTGATATATGAATAATTATTGTAATAAAGAGCCATTGAAAAACAAATTTATCAATATTCATAGAAAAATACATATGTTCATACACATATGATACCACTTTTCCAGTAAGCAATAGAAAAAAAATATATAAAACTCCACTGCCTCCTACTTTTTGTCAAATGCTGATCATATTGCCGTAGAATAAAAACTTTTAAGTGATTTTTCTTTTTACATTAAAGGTTTGATTTGTACCTTCTGATAAACATACTTCTACATCTACAGCTACATTTATACTCCGCAAGCCACCCAACGGTGTGTGGCGGAGGGCACTTTATGTGTCACTGTCATTAACTCTCTTTTCTGTTCCAGTCGCGTATGGTTCGCGGGAAGACCGACTGTCTGAAAGCCTCCGTGCGCGCTCGAATCTCTCTAATTTTACATTCGTGATCTCCTCGGGAGGTATAAGTAGGGGGAAGCAATATATTTGATACCTCATCCAGAAACACACCCTCTCGAACCTGGCGAGCAAGCTACACCGCGATGCAGAATGCCTCTCTTGCAGAGTCTGTCACTTGAGTTTGCTAAACATCTCCGTAACGCTATCACGGTTACCAAATAACCCTGTGATGAAACGGGCCGCTCTTCTTTGGATCTTCTCTATCTCTTCCATCAACCCGATCTGGTACGGATCCCACACTGATGAGCAATACTCAAGTATAGGTCGAACGAGTGTTTCGTAAGCCACCCCCTTTGTTGATGGACTACATTTTCTAAGGACTCTCTCAATGAATCTCAACCTGGTACCCGCCTTACCAACAATTAATTTTATATGATCATTCCACTTCAAATCGTTCCGCACGCAAACTCCCAGATATTTTACAGAAGTAACTACTACCAGTGTTTTTTCTGCTATCGTGTAATCATACAATAAAGGATCCGTCTTTCTATGTATTCGCAATACATTACATTTGTCTATGTTAAGGGTCAGTTGCCACTCCCTGCACCAAGTGCCTATCTGCTGCAGATCTTTCTGCATTTCGCTACAATTTTCTAATGCTGCAACTTCTCTGTATACTACAGCATCATCCGTGGAAAGCCACATGGAACTTCCGACACTATCTACTAGGTCATTTATATATATTGTGAAAGGTAATGGTCCCATAACACTCCCCTGTGGCACGCCAGAGGTTACTTTAACGTCTGTAGACGTCTCTCCATTGATAACAACATGCTGTGTTCTGTTTGCTAAAAATTCTTCAATCCAGCCACACAGCTGGTCTGATATTCCGTAGGCTCTTACTTTGTTTATCAGGCGACAGTGCGGAACTGTATCGAACGCCTTCCAGAAGTCAAGATGCTCTGGCGTGCCACAGGGGAGTGTTATGGGACCATTACCTTTCACAATATATATAAATGACCTAGCAGATAGTGTCGGAAGTTCCATGTGGCTTTTCGCGGATAGCATCTACTTGGGAGCCTGTATCTAATATTTTCTGGGTCTCATGAACAAATAAAGCGAGTTGAGTCTCACACGATCGCTGTTTCCGGAATCCATGTTGATTCCTACAGAGTAGATTCTGGGTTTCCAAAAACGACATGATACTCAAGCAAAAAACATGTTCTAAAATTCTACAACAGATGGATGTCAGAGATATAGGTCTATAGTTTTCCGCATCTGCTCGACGACCCTTCTTGAAGACTGGGACTACCTGTACTCTTTTCCAATCATTTGGAACCTTCCGCTCCTCTAGAGACTTGCGGTACACGGCTGTTAGAAGGGGGGCAAGTTCTTTCACATAATCTGTGTAGAATTGAATTGGTATCCCGTCAGGTCCAGTGGACTTTCCACTGTTGAGTGATTCCTGTTGCTTTTCTATTCCTTGGACACTTATTTCGATGTCAGCCATTTTTTTGTTTGTGCGAGGATTTAGAGAAGGAACTGCAGTGCGGTCTTCCTCTGTGAAACAGCTTTGGAAAAAGGTGTTTAGTATTTCAACTTTACGCATGTCATCCTCTGTTTCAATGTCATCATCATCCTGGAGTGTCTGGATATGCTGTTTCACGCCACTTATTGATTTAACGTTAGACCAGAACTTCCTAGGATTTTCTGTCAAGTCGGTACATAGAATTTTACTGTTGTTGAACCACAGTGGGTTTTTCCCATCCCTCACAGTTTTACTCGACACATACCTGTCTAAAACGCATTTTACGATTGCCTTGAACTTTTTCCATAAACACTCAACATTGTCAGTGTCGAAACAGAAATTTTCGTTTTGATCTGTTAGGTAGTCTGAAATCTGCCTTCTATTACTCTTGCTAAACAGATAAACCTTCCTCCCTTTTTTCATATTCCTATTAACTTCCGTATTCAGAGATGCTTAAGTTACTTCAGAACTTTTTTTTTTTCTAAAAGTTGCTGCCTAACTACTTTCAGCAATGTTTGGAGCCTTCATGAGCTTACAAAGAAACAGAATGCACATGAAGGAAAATGATTCTCATATGTTCATTGCCACTACATTATTAACAACTGCATTTATTACTTGGACATGGACTTTTTCTACGTTTAACTGTCAACGGGAAGAATTCGTATAATATATAATTACCTGGGTATTATTAACTTGTTAGTTTCTTAGTATGAAACACAAATCTTCATGTTTGGTAAGCCACTTATGGTGTAACAAATGGAACATTTTCAAATGTAGTCAATGCTGTGACAGTGTCCAAGCTAAGTTTGTGGCATAACAATTATCAGAGGCCGTGATATGTATTCTAACTGGTACACAATCATAAAAAAATCTTTACTTTTTTTTAGCAATAAAATGTTTGTACCCATCGTTTATCAACTATGGTAAACTTTGTAATTCAGTTTCATCAGTTGACAAGGAAGTTAAATGTGGGACTCAGGAGAACTTAATAACACAAGGTGGAGTGAAAATACAGTATCACAGGCCAAAATCCAAACATTTTTATGTATGAAAACAAGATGCTTCAAAATGGAATGGTCGAATTATAAATAATGGGAATAAATGTTATCAATCACTGTGTAGAGTAGGTGTTGAGTGGATGGCAGACACATAAAGAAGATTAACATTTTGACTTTTCATTACTGCAACAGGGGTCAGGGAAGGGGGGACAGTGATGGCTGAGAGGGAGAGACAGCGACAGAACAGCTTGTATGTGTGGGTGTGTGCGCATGCGTTGGCGTGCATGCGGACTGGTGTGTTAACTTGAAAACAATTCTAACCACTTATGTGCTATATGGTCATGTGACACACAGGAAAATATATAAATTTGCTTCCATGTCTCTGCCGCAAGTGCATTTCTCCTTAAAGCAAATGATCCGTTTTGCAGTATCTGAATTTTCACCAACCTAACTTCAGTCACATCAAACAAAATTTGACACATGATCTTCATTTAAATGAAACCTGGTCAGTGCGTCTACCTTTGCCCCTACACGTAAGGTGGCACCACATAACTGCGGGTATGGTGGCGCCATCTATTGGTAGAGAGACTGATGCATGCGCAGCATTTGACGTTGCATTGTGCCAGTGTGGTTTCACGTCGAAGAGAAGGTGGTCACACAAGTTATCGTTCACTACCGAACGTGCAGGTGAGTAAGCAGGAACAGTGAGGAGTTATTCGATTTTTGGTGGCACAGGGAGGTGGAGGCCGTGAAATGTAACGACAGATGAGGGCTGGGTACAGTGAGTACAGTCAGAGTCGTTAAAGTGTTGTGGAATGGCGCAAACGATTCCTTCATGGGTGCATGTCACTGGAAGACGATACTCGTCCTGGACAGGCTCATCATGTCATCACATCGGAAATGGTTACGAAAGTGAATGCTTTAGTCTTGGACAACTGCAGAATCACTGTGGACGAGATTCATCAGTTACTGGCATTATCCTCCTGAATGACAATTCCCGCCCACACACGGCCAATGCAGTGAAGACAACATTGCAGCAGCTGTGGTGGGATATGCTGGAACATCCACCGTACAGTCCTGACCTTTCACCGTGTGACTTTCAATGTTTGGACCTCTAAAACAAGCTATTCGCAGACATCGATTCGCAACAGATGATGAAGTGTTTGACTGGGTCCAAGCCTGGATACGACAACAGCCTACTCGCCACAGACAACACAGTGACCGATGGCTTGCACTTAAGGACCTAGAGCAGTGGCCTTTGCATACAGTTGACAGTACTGACAGACATGCAACACTGGGTGAAATAACTGCAGAAATCATTGTGGGCTGTACAACGAACATGTCTGCTATGACAGTGTGGCAAAATTTGTCATTAACAGGCTACAGCAGCAGACAACCAATGCGAGTGCCTCTGCTAACAACGTGACATTATCTGCAGCGCCTCTCCTGGGCTTGTGATCATATCGGTTTTATCCTATGTGACTGGAAAACCATGGCCTGGTCAGATAAGTCCCAATTTCAGATTATAAGAGCTGATGGTAGGGTGCGAGTGTGGTCCAGGGACCACAAAGCCCTGGACCCAAGTTGTCAACAAGGCTCTGCAAGCTGCCAGTGGCTCCATAATGGCGTGGAATGTATTTACACAGATTAGACTGCGCCCTCTGGTCAAACTGAACTGATCATTGAATAGAAATGTTCATATATACATACTTGAAGACCATTTGCAGTCATTCAAAGATGGAATTTTTATGGATGACAATGCGCCATGTCACTGGACCACAATTGTTCGCAGTTGGTTTGAAGAACATTCTGCACAATTTGAGCAAATGATTTGGCCACACAGATCCAACACGTATCCCATTGAACATTCATAGGACAGAATTGAGAGCTCAATTTGTGCATAAAATTCTGCACCAACAACACTTTCGCAATTATGGACAGCTATACAGGCAGCATGGCTCAGTATTTCTGCAGGGTACTCCCAATGACTTGTTGAGTCCGTGCCACATCCCGAGTTGCTGCACTAAGTTGGGCAAAGGGATGTCCAATACGATATTAGGAGGTCACCTCATTGTATGAACACCTTATAACAGAATCCTTGAGATCCAAACTGCAGATATGCACTTGAAGACAAACATTTTACCACATCTCCTTATCGCTGCCTGTACACTTTCAGGAATTCCAGGTGTGTTCTAAATGCTCTGACAACCATACACAATGCATACCTGGAGTTCATGGGCAGTATCAACAGCACTGGAATAAACCAAAGCTTTTATCTATCCCCACAAAAAATATCCACTGTGTTCAAGATGGGGGATATTGGAAAGCCGTGGTACTGATGAGGCACAACCAATACATTTTTCGAAATGTTATCACCGGTATTTAGGTATCTGGTAATATGGTAGTCAAATAAGGGTAGTTTATCACTTTGTAATTTTATGCATCAATTGCAGTGTTTTGGAATAAATGTACACTGAGACATTAACAGTTTTGTAATACTGGCATAATTGCACTTGTGCATACATCATATTATGGAAAGGATTGGTTTCCAGACTGATGTTTATTAGGATTACCTGTTTGTTTCATTGTCCTGTACTCACCCCCATTGTTTGCATCCATAATAGTCAAACATCATACGCAATGTCGAGCCCTTGTGGTCTAGTGCTAACACAAATAAGTGGAAACAGAGAGGTTATGGAATCAAATCCTCGTTGGACCATGGAAATTTTTCAGTCTGCCTTCACCTCTCAGCAATGTGGAGATACAAAGGAACAGCACATAGTTTGGCTCTGGCGTTAAACCATAGGTGCCCTTTCCCCAGAAGGTTACTTGATAGGTTAAGAGCACACAAGTCACTGAAGTGGTGCCCCATTGAAAGAACTTCAAACAGGCAGCTCAACATCCCTCTTTAGGGACTCCCAGCCAGTTGTGCCGTACAATTTTACTTTACCCTGCATAGTGTCGGATTCAGATGAGGATTTCAAGTTTTTGTACTGACGAGGCTAGTGACACAGCAAAGAAGCCAAATATTGCAAGGAATTTGTATGGTCATGGATAAACTACATTCATGGAGAAGATTAGAGTCAAACTGTGTTCTTCTTTTATTTGTTTTGTTTTGTTTTCATTATTACAGTTCATAAACGTAGTGATGATAAATAGCTTATGTGAAAGTCTGAAGCAGTCTTTCCTACAAATTTCTGGGACACAACCAGAATCAACTGAATGAGCAGTGACACTGTTTTGGCTGCCTAATCTGCATTTACGGCAAACTTTCCTGAGTGCCTTTTTGCCTGTGACAATGGAGTGATGTGTGATCGTGAGGATTTCATATCTATGACAAGAATTCTCTTTTTATCAATGATTAACAGTTGCAGGATGATGCAAGGATAACTTTGAAATGTTGTGATGAAAGTAGTAGTATCTGTTGAAACAAAAACTGTCACATGAAACTTATTTAAATGTTGTCTGTTGAGTTGTAACTCATAATGACTGGTTTATCTTCACATAAATTTTGAGACATTATACTGTACAACATTCACTATTCGCGATTTTGGAACATTTTGAAGAGTGAAGCAAGTTGATAACATATCAGAGAATGACATCATCAGGTGAAATCAAAAAAGTAAATGAAAATATTGCTTTCCCATTCATTGAAGCCATTAAATCATTACCCAAGTCAATTTTCAAAGCAGTTCTAGATGACGGAAAAATCATAAATGCTTGAGAATTTTTTCATTTTGCTTTTTTGTCAAAAGCTGGCAAACTTGATGCTACGAAATCGTTTATTGAAGATTCATTTTCATTAGTGCAATTGGGAGCAATCTTCAATAAATTGTATGTAGATAGTGGGCGTCGTCATTGTGGTCTTCAGTCCTAAGACTAATTTGATGCAGCTCTCCATGTTACTCTATCCTACCCAAATAACTACTGCAACCTACATCTTTCTAAATCTGCTTCCTGTATTCATCCTTTGGTTTCCCCTCTGATTTTTACTCCCACACTTCCCTCAAATACTAAATTGGTAATCTGTTGATGTCTCATAATGTGTCCTATCAACCAATCCCTTCTTTTGATCAAGTTGTGCCACAAATTCCTTGTCTCCCCAATTCTGTTGAGTACTTCCCCATTAGTTACATGATCAATGCAGCTAATCTTAAACAATCTTCTGTAGCACCACATTTCGGAAGCTTCTATTCTCTTTTTATCTAAACTGGTTATTGTTCATGTTTTATTACTGTACATGGCGACACACCAGACAAATACATTCAGAAAAGACTTCCTACCACTTAAAACTATACTTGATGTTAACAGATTTCTCTTCTTCAGAAATGCTTTACTTGCCAGTCTATATATTATATCCTCTCTACTTTGGCCATTCTCGCTTATTTAACTGCCCAAATAGCAAAGCTCGTCAACTACTTTAAGTACGAGGGTGAGTCAAATGAAAACCTTAAATTTGTAATAACAAATCGAAATTTCACACCGTTATCCTGTAAGTTGGTAAGCGTGCTACAAAACAGCGTGCAGAATGGCCTGTAGATGGCAACATAGTGCAGATGCATGCATACCGTCGCAGTATCAATATAAAGATGGCCGTCCCACTTGTGACTTGCACCAGGGAAGAACAGCGTTCTGTTATTCGGTTTTTGCGTAGTGAAGGTGTGAAAACTATTGAAATTCATTGACGAATGAAGCTTCAGTACGGTGATGCATGTTTGTCACAGCAGCCAAGTATATGAATGCAGTAGGAAGTTCACAAATGGTGTGACTTCTGTGGAAGATGCTCCTCATCCAAGTCAGGCGCAACGAGTTGTGACTCTACAGAAAATTGCAGCAGTTGAAACCATAGTGAAGGAAAATTGCAGTGACACTGAATGACATTGCAGCATGTTTACAGATTAGCTATGGGTCAGCACATCACATTGTGCATAATGTGCTCCAGTTTCACAAAGTGTCTACAAGATGGGTGCCATGGCAGCTGACTCCTGAAATGAGAGAATGGCGCATTGATGCTTGTGAAGAACTTCTTCGGCACTTTGAACAAGAAGGTGATGGCTTCCTTGAAGAATTGTTACTGGGGACAAAACCTGGGTTCACTTCCACCAACCAGAAATGAAGAGAGCAAGCAAGGACTGGCGCCATTCCTCATCACCAAAATCAAAGAAGTTTCGAACAGAACCATCAGCAGGGAAGGTTATCCTGACACTCTTTTGGGACAACAAAAGGCGTCATTTTGGAGCATTACATGCCTAGAGGGACCACTGTCACCTGTGCATTATACACAGATCTCTTAAAAAATCATCTGCTGCCTTCAATCAAATCAGAGTGACGTGGATTGCTGTCAGCAGGTGTCCTTTTGCAGGATGACAATGCAAGGCCCCACACAGCCCGTACAATAATCACAGCCCTGCATTTTGAGTGTCTTCCTCATCCACTATACTCACTAGACCTTGCCCCCAAGTGATTTCCATATGTTTGGACCACTCAAAGACGCAATGGGAGGAAAGTAGTTCAGTTCTGATGAAGAGGTACGCCACGCGATGCATGAGTGGTTGCACGGACTACCAAAATAATTTTTTTTCTAAAGGAATTTATGCACTTTGTAAGCGCTGGAGGACTTGCATTGAGCACGGGGGAGATTATGTTGAAAAGTGATACAGGTTTGTACCACTTCTGCACAATAAATAATATTTTAAGAAAATATTTAAGGTTTTCATTTGACTCAAAAGTAAAAAAATAGGAGTGCGTGTAAGCTACTACAAACAGCATGGGGAATGCATTATTGTGGCCAAGATAGACACGAAGCTCATGCCTACTACAGTAGTACAAGTTTATATGCCAACTAGCTCTGCAGATGATGAAGAAATTGATGAAATGTATGATGAGATAAAAGAAATTATTCAGGTAGTGAAGAGGGACGAAAATTTAATAATCATGGGTGACTGCAATTTGACAGTGAATTTTACACAGAATATAACTTAATCATAGCTAACACTTGGTTCAAGAATCATGAAAGAAGGTTGTATATATATGGAAGAACCCTGGAGATACTAGAAGGTTTCAGACAGATTATATAATGGTAAGACAGAGATTTAGGAACCAGATTTTAAATTGTAAGACATTTCCAGGGGCAGATGTGGACTCTGACCACAATCTATTAGTTATGAACTGTAGTTTAAAACCGAAGAAACTGCAAAAAGGTGGGAATTTAAGGAGATGGGACCTGGATAAACTGACTAAACCAGAGGTTGTACAGAGTTTCAGGGAGAGCATGAGGGAACAATTGACAGAAATGGGGGAAAGAAATACAGTAGAAGAAGAATGGGTAGCTTTGAGGAATGAAATAGTGAAGGCAGCAGAGGATCAAGTAGGTAAAAAGACGAGGGCTAGTAGAAATCCTTGGATAACAGAAGAGATACTGAATTTAATTGATGAAAGGAGAAAATACAAAAATGCAGTAAATGAAGCAGGCAAAAAGGAATACAAAGTCTCAAAAATGAGATCGACAGGAAGTGCAAAATGGCTAAGCAGGGATGGCTAGAGGACAAATGTAAGGATGTAGAGACTTATCTCACGAGGGGTAAGATAGATACTGCTTACAGGAAAAGAGACCTTTGGAGAAAAGAGAACCACTTGCATGAATATCAAGAGCTCAGATGGAAGCCCAGTTCTAAGCAAAGAAGGAAAAGCAGAAAGGTGGAAGGAGTAAATAGAGGGTCTATACAAGGGTGAGCTACATGAGGGCAATATTTTGGAAATGGAAGAGGATGTAGATGAAGATGAAACGGGAGATATGATACTGCGTGAAGAGTTTGACAGAGCACTGAAAGACCTGAGTCGAAACAAGGCCCCGGGAGTAGACAACATTCCATTAGAACTACTGACAGCCTTGGGAGAGCCAGTCCTGACAAAACTCTACCATCTGGTGAGCAAGATGTATGAGACAGGAGAAATACCCTCAGACTTCAAGAAGAATATAATAATTCCAATCCCAAAGAAAGCAGGTGTTGACAGATGTGAATATTACCAAACTATCAGTTTAATAAGTCACAGCTGCAAAATACTAACGCGAATTCTTTACAGACGAATGGAAAAACTGATAGAAGCCGACCTCGGGGAAGATCAGTTTGGATTCTGTAGAAATGTGGGATCGTGAGGCAATACTGACCCTATGACTTATCTTAGAAGAAATATTAAGGAAAAGGCAAACCTACGTTTCTAGCATGTATAGACTTAGAGAAAGCTTTTGACAATGTTGACTGGAATACTCTCTTTCAAATTCTGAAGGTGGCAGGGGTAAAATACAGAAAGTGGAAGACTATTTACAATTTGTACAGAAACCAGATGGCAGTTATAAGAGTCGAGGGACATGAAAGGGAAGCAGTTGTTGGGAAGGGAGTAAGACAGAGTTGTAGCCTCTCCCCGGTGTTATTCAATCTGTATATTGAGCAAGCAGTAAAGGAAACAAAAGAAAAATTCGGAGTAGGTATTAAAATCCATGGGTAAGAAATAAAAACTTTGAGGTTCACCGATGACATTGTAATTCTGTCAGAGACAGCAAAGGACTTGGAAGAGGAGTTGAATGGAATGGATAGCGTCTTGAAAGGAGGATATTAGATGAACATCAACAAAAGCAAAACGAGGATAATGGAATGTAGTCGAATTAAGTCGGGTGATGCTGAGGGAATTAGATTAGGAAATGAGACACTTAAAGTAGTAAAGGAGTTTTGCTATTTGGGGAGCAAAATAACTGATGATGGTCAAAGTAGAGAGGATATAAAATGTAGACTGGCAATGGCAAGGAAAGCGTTTCTGAAGAAGAGAAATTTGTTAACATCGAGTATTGATTTAAGTGTTAGGAAGTCGTTTCTGAAAGTATTTGTATGGAGTGTAACCATGTATGGAAGTGAAACGTGGACAATTTATAGTTTAGACAAGAAGAGAATAGAAGCTTTCGAAATGTGGTGCTACAGAAGAATGCTGAAGATTAGATGGGTAGATCACATAACTAATGAGGAGGTATTGAATAGAATTGGGGAGAAGAGGAGTTTGTGGCACAACTTGACTAGAAGAAGGGATCGGTTGGTAGGACATGTTCTGAGGCATCAAGGGATTACCGATTTAGTATTGGAGGGCAGCGTGGAGGGTAAAAATCGTAGAGGGAGACCAAGAGATGAATACACCAAGCAGATTCAGAAGGATGTAGGTTGCAGTAGGTACTGGGAGATGATGAAGCTTGCACAGGATAGAGTAGCATGGAGAGCTGCATCAAACCAGTCTCAGGACTGAAGACCACAACAACAACATCCTTACATTTGTCCTGTTGCCATTCCTGTTTAGCAATTTTGCACTTCCTGTCAATCTCAATTTTTTAGATGTTTGTATTCCCTTTCGTCTGCTTCATTTTTAAATTTTCTCCTTTCATCAGTTAAATTCAGTAACTCTTCTGTTATTGAAAGATTCCTCCTAGGCCCTGTCTTTTTAGCTATTTGATCCTCTTCTGTCTTCACTATTTCATCTCTTAAAGCTACCCTTTTGTCTTCAACTGTAATCCTTTCCCCTGTTACAGTCAATCACTGCCTGATGCTCCCTCTGAAGCCCTCAACAATCTCTAATTCCTGGTTCTTTCAACTTGCCAGGTCCCATTTCATTAATTTCCTATCTTTTTCCAATTTCTTCAGTTTTAATCTACAGTTCATAACCAATAATTTGTGGTCAGAGTCCAAATCTGCACCTGGAAATTTCTTACAATTTAAAATCTGGTTTCTGTATTTCTTCCTTATCATTATATAATCAATCTGAAATCTTCTGATGTCTTCAGATCTCTTCCACATATACAATCTTCTTTTATGATTCTTAAACCAGATGACTCCCTCTTCCATTCCTTTCCCCCAGTCCATATTTACCTATAATTTTTCCTATTCTTCATTTTTCTACTGTCAAATTCCAGTCTCCCATCACAATTAAATCACTATCTGAATATTTTTTCTTACCTCAAACATTTCTTCAATCTCTTCATCATCTGCAGATGTAGTTGGCACATAAACTTGTACTACTGTGGTAGGCCTGGCTTCTTGTCTGTCTTGGCTACGATAATGTGTTCACTGTGCTGTTCATAGTAGCTTACCAACATTCCTATTTTATGACTCATTATTAAACCTATAGACAGTGGTTCGAAAAATGAAATTGCTATCAAAATTTTTTATGTATCCAACACTGATAATGACTTTAAAATTAAAGATGTGCTTTCTAAAGCTAACTGGATATTTTATGATGTTCATCTCATATCTCTACAGCTGTCAAATGCCTGAGTAATTTACTGAGGAATAATCAGGAAGATAAGTTTGAAGTCAAGCAGATTTGAGCATACAAAGATATCCGTTCATAAGATCCAGTTTTAAAAGTCTACAACCAAAATACAATACTGAGCTACACTTAGGTGCTAGCAAAGAAAGCTTTGGAGCTGTGTTATTACTAAAATCACCAGATGATAACTTTCATCTAGCTTTTTACACCCCAAAAGGAAAAAACACAATAGTTATGAGCTTGAACTCTTGGCAGCTGTTAATATCTTAAAGTAATTCTTGGTGTAGTTACTGGGATTACATTTTTAAATTGTAACAGACTATTTTTCAGTACAAAAGACCATGGATAAGAAGCACTTGCACTAAAAATAGCAAGAATGGCCTTAGTCTTAGAAGAGTATTCCTGCACTATTGAACTCCAGCATGTTTCTAGGGTGAAACATGTAGATGCTCTAATCTGCTGTGTAAATCCACTGTTTGCTTTCAGAAATGCTTTACCAGCTCAGATCATGGAAGCTCGAGAGAGACGATGGTTTGCCAGCAGTCGAGAACATTCTCAGAGAACAACCTTGTGAAAATTTTTTTAGTGAGACATGGCATTCTTTTCAAATCCAATGGCAAAATAGAGACTTCAGTGTTCCGTACACTATGCAGCATCAAATCACCATGCTTGTGCATAAGAAAGTATGTTACGCTGTTAAGGGAACTAAAAAGGAAGGAAAACAAGATTCTTATATACTAAGATGTGACTGACAAGGTGAAAAAGAATGATTTTGTATTGTATAAAATGCTTGATTGTGAATAAGAAAGAAGGAAAATTTCCTTTACTCTTTATTCAATGAGAGTGAGCTGTTAATATAACATGTATCATATTGGATCATTTCAATCAACTGGGGAGGGGGGGGGGGGGGGGGGGGGGTGGTACGCGCGCGCGAATGGTGTGTGCTTCTCTTTTGCTGATGAAGACTGTGGCCGAAATCTTCATGTAAGTGTCTTTAAATTGTTCCTGTCTTCAACCTAATGTGTCTTCTTTACAATAAGCAGCAATCTATCTTCTACATTGGTGTCCCTGAGAGCTAAGGGGGGATGTGTGCCCTCCTCCCACACGCCCTTTGCCCCTGGGTGTGGGCAGTCTTGAACTGTGTGACTTGCTTTACTTCTCAAGAATTCGAGTAATACCCAAGGACAGAAGGAAATGAAACACATTTTAATAATGGAGGACTCACTAGATGCAATGGACAGATCAAGAGGATTAATTGAGATTTGGCTGCAGTCATTGCTAAGCTTAGTATTGACAACCCTACTGAATGGTGCCAAGTGGTACCACCATTTCAATATGCCGAGAATTCAACATACTACATAGCTATTGAGAAAACTCGATTTCAACTTTTGATAGGAGATAATGAAATTATTAGGAAAAGAATTTATTAATTCATTTGAAGAAAGATGTAATGAACTGAGGGAAGATGCTATACTAAAAACCACCAAGGTGCTAGAAGAAAATTGTACTACCTCCAATTCACATTGGAAGACATCCTTCAAGTGCAAAGTTAGTATGCTTGTGGTGATAAAACAAACAAAAATTCGACCAAAATCAAAGCTGAAGACCAAGAAACTTGGTCACTAGAGGATTATGAAAGTTAAAACAAATCAAACCTGTGGTATGCGCTAGGGAAGTTATAATCATTAGGGTCACAAGGATATGACATATGTTGAATTTGTGCAGCCCTGCCCAAATGACTCCTCGTTACCTGTGTTGGATGATTGTCAGGATGACAAAATGTGGAATCCAGATTTAAGGCTTTCCTACCAATGAAACTACTTACACACCAGAGGAGTCAAATATTATAGAGCAGCTTTTTAATGGTTATGGAGGAACTATGTTTATGGAGAAGACATGAATTGCATTGTATTGTTCTTTTGTTCGGTTTGTTCATTACTAGATGTTTTAATTGTGGTGGTGGTAAATAGTTCACATGAAAATTGGATAAATACATAACAAACTTAAAGAGAGGTAAGGCGAATTTAATGTTTACAGCTCTTTTGAATGTTTCCTCAGGACAAAAGTATGCATCATATTACTGTAGATATTAATAATTTCTCAGCTGCCACAAAATGAAAGTGGAATAGCCAACTCTATATTCTCTGGTCAATGCACACTTACTCTGCTTCATGCATGTCTTAAGTACTTCTACTAGTAATTGGCAGATGGCAATGACATCACTTTCTCAGTGATGTTTCGTCATGGTTGAATTTAAATATAAATAAATAGAACAAAAGTGTAATTTAACTTCTTATTCCTCAACTTCTCCTTATCCTAAAGATAATTTTCCTAATTCTTTGTGTGCATAAAAAGTGAATTACAATATACACAGTTTTCAATCAAATGTTCTAAATACCACTAAAAAAGAAACAAAAAAAGTACTATCCAAAAAGAACATTTTTCAAAAGTGTAGCAACAATTTTCATGTTAGCATGCTTGTGATTGCCTCAGTATATGCTGAACGATTACCTTTCCTCCACTTAGGACTCTCCAGTATTGTCTTCAACTTGTTTTTCATAAAATTCTATTAACTTCACATGTCTTAAATGACAATATAGCAATATCTCTCTAAATGTATGAACAGAACAAGGTCTTTGAACTGTACATAAATTAGTCTTTGTTACTAGCTATGAATTCCGTTTTCAAAAATATATTAAAAGCAATAACTGAGAGCAAAATCATAAGAGGATATATGATTCAGCTCAAAGAAGTTTGTGTAGAGATGCAGTCTTTACAATGTAGTAACTAATAAAAACCATAAATCAATGTGAAACGTATGTTTCCTGTATAAGTTTTCTAAATGCTTGAATAACATCCTATTTCAAATTATTGGCATAAATGGGAAAGAGATGATGTCATAAACATAAACTGGAGCTTGT
Organism: Schistocerca cancellata; assembly: GCF_023864275.1. NCBI lineage: Eukaryota > Metazoa > Arthropoda > Insecta > Orthoptera > Acrididae > Schistocerca > Schistocerca cancellata. The sequence goes on from NC_064634.1 coordinate 190,356,451, forward strand.
ACCTTAACACATCACTGATAAGAGAGTTGTATGGTGACAATAAAAGGAACCACAAGAAAACAAAGAATCAAACAAGGCTGTTACGAATATACTGTACTTTTTAACAATTATAAGGATGAACTCTGATTAGATTAGATTAAATTAGATTAATACTTGTTCCACAGATCATGAATACGACACTTCGTAATGATGCGGAACGTGTCAGGTTAATAAAAGATTTCTGTACAAGATATTACATTACACAAAATATTGCATGACACTAATGTTTAAGTTGTTGTTGTTTTTTTTCCCTTAATTTATATCTAAAAATTCAGCCAAAGAATAGAAGGAGTTGTCACCTAGAAATTCTTTTAATTTATTTTTAAATGTTAGTTGGCTATCTGTCAGGCTTTTGATGTTGTTTGTTAGGTGACCAAAGACTTTTGTGGCAGCATAATTTACCCCTTTCTGTGCCAAAGTCAGATTTAACCCTGCATAGTGAACATCACCCTTTCTCCTGGTGTTATGGCTATGCACACTGCTATTACTTTTGAACTGGGGTGGATTACTAACAACAAATTTCATAAGTGAATATATATACTGTGAGGTTACTATGAGGATCCCTAGATCCTTAAATAGATGTCTGCAGGATGACTGTGGGTGGGCTCCAGCAATTATTCTGATTACACGTTTTTGAGCAATGAATACTTTTCTACTCAATGATGAATTACCCCAGAATATGATGCCATACGAAAGCAGTGAATGAAAGTAGGCATAGTAAGCTAATTTACTGAGATTCTTATCACCAAAATTTGCAATAACCCTAATAGCATACGTAACTGAACTCAGACGTTTCAGCAGACCATCAATGTCTTGCTTCCAGTTTAACCTCTCATCAATGGACACACCTAAAAATTTTGAAAATTCTACCTTAGCTACAGACTTCTGTTAAAAGTCTATATTTATTATTGGAGTTGTGCCATTTACTGTAAGGAACTGTGTATACTGTGTTTTATCAAAATTTAAAGAGAGTCCGTTTGCTAAGAACCACTTAATAATTTTGTGAAAAACATCATTTACAATTACATCACTTAGTTCTTGGTTTTTGGATGTTACTAGTATACTTGTATCATCAGCAAAAAGAACTAACTTTGCATCTTCATCAATGTGGAATGGTAAGTCATAAATGTATATCAAGAACAGTAAAGGACCTAAGACCAAACCCTGTGGGACCCCGTACTTGATAGCCCCCCCAGTTTGAGGAATCAGCTGTTGTTTTAACATTACATGAACCACTTACTTCAACTTTCTGCATTCTTCCAGTTAAGTATGAATTAAACCATTTGTGCACTGCCCCCCTTAAACCATAATGATTTAGCTTATCTAAAAGAATTCCATGATTTACACAATCAAAGGCCTTTGAGAAATCACAAAAAATACCAATGGGTGATGTCCGGTTATTCAAAGCATTTAATATTTGATCAGTGAAAGCGTATATAGCATTTTCTGTTGAAAAGCCTTTCTGAAAACCAAACCGACATTTTGTTAGTACTTTATTTTTACAAATATGGGAGGCTACTCTTGAATACATTACTTTCTCAAAAATTTTTGATAGAGCTGTCAGAAGAGATTGGGCGGTAGTTGTTGGCATCCGACGTATCCCCCTTTTTATGCAATGGTTTTACAATTGCATATTTCAGTCTATCGGGGAATACACCCTGCTCCAAAGAGCTATTACACACGTGGCTGAGTATCCTACTTATCTGTGGGGAAGAAGCTTCAAGTACCTTGCTGGAAACACCATCAATTCTGTAAGAGCTTTTACTTTTCAGTGAGTTTATTATTTTACTGATTTCAGAGGGAGAGGTTGGTGGAATTACAGTTGTTTCAAACTGCACAGGTATGGCCTCTTCTATTAGTAGCCTTGCCTCTTCTAGTGAAGATCTAGATCCTATTTTCTCCACAACATTTAAAAAATGATTATTGAAAATATTTTCAATTTCTGATTGTTTGTTAGTCCACTTGTCATTCAGTTTTATGGCACTAAATTCTTCTTGTGCTCTTGGTTGCCCTGTTTCCCTTTCAATAATATTCCAAATTGAAAAACGAAAAATTAACAAGTGTGATTCATCTGAATACCTTAATATATACACCAATGTTTCCATTATCCAGGTTAATATGGATATCCAAAAAACACAGATAATCCAAAATGCCCATGTTTCACTGGAAACTGCTGCTTATTGCATTTACAAAACATACTACATCTCACATTTGAAACCCACTGCATTACTTATTAATTACTTGCTGGAGACTGTAACTTTCACAAAATTACTCTTCAGACACTGTTTTTTCTTACTTTTTCTAATGACAGATCAATGCGTTTCAGCACCTCGGAGTACTTAATCACTTTGTTGTTGCATTCTACCTCCAGCAGATACCATATCTGCTCACATAGCAGCTCATATCTCCATTCACAGCTATCATTATTTAACCAGTAATTTGATCTTTTTGCCTTCTACGTCTTAATCACCAGGAATTTGAATACTAAACAAAAATATTCATTCTAATTATAAAAGAATATTTAATGCTTTGTTTTTCATTTTTTTTCAAAACCGCTGAAGTATCTACATCTACATCTACATGATTACTCTGCAATTCACATTTAAATGCTTGGCAGAGGGTTCATCAAACCACGATCGCACTATCTCTCTACCATTCCACTCCCGAACAGCGTGCGGGAGAAACAAACACCTAAACCTTTCTGTTCGAGCTCTGATTTCTCTTATTTTATTTCGATGATCATTCCTACCTATGTAGGATGGGCTCAACAAAATATTTTTGCATTCGGAAGAGAAAGTTGGTGACTGAAATTCCGTAAATAGATCTCGCCGCAACGAAAAACGTCTGTGCTTTAATGACTTCCATCCCAACTCGCGTACCATATCTGCCACACTCTCTCCCCTATTACGTGATAATACAAAACGAGCTGCCCGTTTTTTGCACCCTTTCAATGTCCTCCCTCAATCCCACCTGGTAAGGATCCCACACCGCGCAGCAATATTCTAACAGGACGAACGAGTGTAGTGTAAGCTGTCTCTTTAGTGGACTTGTTACATTTTCTAAGTGTCATGCCAATGAAACGCAACTTTTGGCTCGCCTTCCCCACAAATTGTCTATGTGGTCTTTCCAACTGAAGTTGTTCGTAATTTTAACACCCAGGTACTTAGTTGAATTGACAGCCTTGAGAATTGTACTATTTATCGAGTAATCGAATTCCAACGGATTTCTTTTGGAACTCATGTGGATCACCTCACACTTTTCGTTATTTAGCGTCAACTGCCACCTGCCACACCATACAACAATCTTTTCTAAATCGCTTTGCAACTGATAGTGGTCTTTGGGTGACCTTAGTAGACGGTAAATTACAGCATCATCTGCGAACAACCTAAGAGAACTGCTCAGATTGTCACCCAGGTCATTTATATAGATCAGGAACAGCAGAGGTCCCAGGACACTTTCCTGGGGAACACCTGAAATCACTTCAGTTTTACTCGATGATTTGCCGTCTATTACTACGAACTGCGACCTTCCTGACAGGAAATCACGAATCCAGTCGCACAACTGAGACGATACCCCATAGGCCCCCAGCTTGATTAGAAGTCGCTTGTGAGGAACAGTGTCAAAAGCTTTCCAGAAGTCTAGAAATACGGAATCAACTTGAGATCCCCTTTCGATAGCGGCCATTACTTCGTGCGAATAAAGAGCTAGCTGCGTTGCACAAGAACGATGTTTTCTGAAACCATGCTGATTACGTATCATTAGATCATTCCCTTCGAGGTGATTCATAATGTTTGAATACAGTATATGCTCCAAAACCCTACTGCAAACTGATGTCAATGATATAGGTCTGTAGTTCAATGGATTACTCCTACTACACTGGTGCAACCTGCGCAATTTTCCAATCTGTAGGTACAGATCTATCGGTGAGCGAGCGGTTGTATATGATTGCTAAGTAGGGAGCTATTGTATCAGCGTAATCTGAAAGGAACCTAATCGGTATACAATCTGGACCTGAAGACTTGCCCGTATCAAGCGATTCGAGTTGCTTTGCAACCCCTAAGGTATCTACTTCTAAGAAACTCATGCTAGCAGCTGTTCGTGTTTCAAATTCTGAAATATTCCATTCGTCTTGCCTGGTGAAGGAATTTCGGAAAACTGCGTTCAATAACTCTGCTTTAGCAGCACAGTTGTCAGTAACAGTACCATCGGCACTGCGCAGCGAAGGTATTGACTGCGTCTTGCCGCTTGTGTACTTTACATATGACCAGAATTTCTTCGGATTTTCTACGAAATTTCGAGACAATGTTTCATTGTGGAACCTATTAAAGGCATCTCACATTGAAATCCGTGCCAAATTTCGCACATCTGTAAATTTTAGCCAATCCTCGGGATTTCGCATTCTTCTGAACTTCGCGTGCTTTTTCCGTTGCCTCTGCAACAGCGTTTTGGACCTGTTTTGTGTACTATGGGGGATCAGTTCCATCTCTTACCAGTTTATGAGGTATGAATCTCTCAATTGCTGTTGCTACTATATCTTTGAATTTGAGCCACATTTCGTCTACATTTGCACTGTCAGTTTGGAAGGAATGGAGATTGTCTCTTAGGAAGGCTTCTAGTGACACTTTATCCGCTTTTTTAAATAAAATTATTTTGTGTTTGTTTCTGGTGGATTTGGAAGAAACGGTATTGAGCCTAGCTGCAACGACCTTGTGATCACTAATCCCTGTATCAGTCATGATGCTCTCTATTAGCTCTGGATTGTTTGTGGCTAAGAGGTCAAGTGTGTTTTCGCAACCATTTACAATTCGCGTGGGTTCATGGACTAACTGCTTGAAATAATTTTCGGAGAAAGCTTTTAGGATAATCTCGGAAGATGTTTTCTGCCTACCACCGGTTTTGAACAAGTATTTTTGCCAACATATCGAGGGAAGGTTGAAGTCCCCACCAACTATAACCGTATGAGTGGGATATTTATTTGTTACGAGACTCAAATTTTCTCTGAACTGTTCAGCAACTACATCATCGGAGTCTGGTGGTCGGTAGAAGGAGCCAATTATTAACTTAGTTCGCCTGTTAAGTATAACCTCCACCCATACCAATTCGCACTGAGTATCTACTTCAACTTCACTACAAGATAAATCACTACTGACAGACACAAACACTCCACCACCAATTCTGCCTAATCTACCTTTCCTGAACATCGTCTGAGACTTCATAAAAATTTCTGCAGAACTTATTTCAGGCTTTAGCCAGCTTTCTGTACCTATAACGATTTCAGCTTCTGTGCTTTCTATTAGCACTCGAAGCTCAGGGACTTTCCCAGCACAACTACAACAATTTACAACTACAGTTCCGATTGTTCCTTGATCCAAGCATGTCCTGTTTTTGCCATGCACCCTTTGAGATTGCAGCCCACCCCGTACTTTCCCGAGGCCTTCTAACCTAAAAATCCACATGTGGATAATCAGGAGATTACTGTTTACTGGGTTTTCACAACCATAACATTTTATTCACAGTCAAATTAAATCCTAAATACCATAATTTAAACCTGGCATTCATTAAGATGTTATATTGTTCATTATTTTGAAGACATATGTGTTCCCTTGTAAAACACTAATTTTAATTTTATATAAAGGCTGTCCTCATTCGCAAATTTTTCATGAGAAAGAGAGAGAGAGAGAGAGAGAGAGAGAGAGAGAGAGAGAGACTATATCATATGCATGGAACAATATAAAAATTCATCAAGTGTGAGAAAGGAAACAAACAAAAAACTGTATGACCAATGTGCCGCCAAACTTTAGCAGGTACAGTGGCTTTGTCATTAGCAAACGAAATATATTCTGCCTTGCAGGTGGCATCAGAATAGGTGGCATGGCTCTTATCTTTCACACAGTGTATCCCACTATGTTAATGTAAATTCCACATCTACTAATTTGTCTTAACCTTGTCGTTCATTTCTCTTGGTTATACCACAAAAGGCAGGTTGCCAAATGCCACTTGTGTGCTGGTGCGGTGGAAATCTGCATTCTGTAGGTCACTTGTATATTTTGCCAAGTACTGTTCTTCTTGGTTTCCTCAACCCTGCGCATGTTGAAATACAAAGGAAAGGTGTCCTAGACATATATTGCTCCCTGCTCCACATGCATAAGAAACCAAGGATTATTTTCTCTTAGCTCTGTTTGTGTTCCCAACATTTTGTATCTGACTGTGAGCTATACCAAATAGTAAGTGTATTTATGCATAAGAGTTTGTCTGAGGCATCCTGTTGCTATTTCATGAATTTATTCACAGTACAAAATATTGATGCTACTAAAGTTGTTATAATTAGTGTGTGAAGATAGTGAGTTTAGATGTCTCTATGAGTTTAGATGTAATATTTTTGTTTTTTTTTTTTTGTTTTTGCCCAAAATAAAGAACAGACTTCTGCCAAACTACATGACGCATTCTGCTCACTATGCAGACTGTGTTCTGTCAACAAGTGTATCTGCATCCTGCGTTCTGCTGGTGTGTGTGCCATGATAGTTTTAAAATCAATAATATTCACTCTTTTATTTCTGCAGTGGGTTTGAAAATCAAAGTGTGATTCAAAGTCTCTCCCACATATTCAAAAATTGTGGAGTGCTGCCACATCACATTTAATTATTGAATTTCCTCATTGGCTTAAAGTGAAATGTACTGACTTTCACCTTGCCTGGACTTGCAAAATTTATAGATTCATTATAAACACTGATTATTTCCATTTTTTCTTGAACCTGCAAGGTGGTCAAGCTGTCTTTAGCCATCACCTAGTCATTTGCTTAAATAAAAAGTTTGGTAATTATAGTGTTGGTTTGTCAATAGATTAGTAATTGATCACATTTTTGTATTTTACTGATTGCCATGTTGCAAAGATTCTGGAATGCTTTGTAGAGCAGCAGTACTGGGTAGTAGTGTATCAAGTCATGTAGTTCATTCTTTGGTGCTAGCAAGACTATCATCACCTTAGTCCTCTGCTACATCCCGACTTTTACTATCCGGTCCACTATATACAAATCAAAACAGCTCTCTGACTTCTCCTATGGTGGTGAAAAAATATTCATTAGATCAAGCTGCTTGGATGTCACTCAAGCAAAATCATTATGATGTCAGAAAGACGGATTCTCAGTATAGAAACTGAGTTTTGTGAATGTAGGACTTTGAATGGCCACTTCTTGCAGTGTCAGCTAAGACCCAGTCTTGTGTACCACAGAAGAGTAAACAAAAGCTATGATCAGTCCATTTGAGGTTGCCAAGTTACAGTTTCCAGTTGTTTAAGATGTGTAATGTTCACGTTTTGCCTCTAGTGAAGTTGTGTATACAAGTTGTTGTTGTTGTATCTGGATCCGCTCCAGCTACTGCCAGGTCTGGGTGCTGACACGTCCTCTCCATTTGGCTCATTCCTCCCACCACTTTTCTTCCTCCACTTGCTGCCAGGTCACACCTCTCCTTTCCACAGATGTTCTCACCCCCATTTTCCACTGTGTTCTTGGGCACCCTCTTGGTCTTTTTCCATCCATCTTAAATTCTTCCATAATTTTGGGAAATCTCTGCCCACACATCCTCTTAACATGCCCGTTCCATCTTAATCTCTTTTTTTCAATTTCTTCTCTTATACTTTCTTATTTAAGGTCCTTTCTAATATCTACATTCCTTACTCCTTCCATTCTTGTTTTTCCCTTAACTGCTCTGAGGAATATCATTTCCCCTGCGGTCTGCTCCACTTCCTTTCTGTCATTGTCCATGTTTCTCCTCCATAGGTGAAAATAGGAAAGTAATAACTCTTATACATAAGGAGCTATGCTTTTTCTGAAACCTCCTTATTCCAAATCAGATGTTTTATTATTTGGTAGAAATTGCTTTCCTTGTGTAACCTCCTATTAATTTCGTTAGTTATTCTTCCATCACTAGATATTTCACTGCCTAAATAAGTGAAACTGTCTAACCCTTTGAGGGGTACTCCATTCAAAGTAATATTCCCATTGATCCCTTTGTCTCTTCCAAATACCGTTACTTCACTCATATATTTATTTATTTTTAATCCATACCTTTTCATTATTTCCTTGAATGCATCAAGTTGTAACTGCACATCTACCTCTTTATCACCCCATATTACCATATCATCTGCAAAAACCATCTTCTTGTCTTTTTCTTTTATTATATCTTTAACTGCCCAATTCATTCCCTCCATCACTACATTAAAAAGTGCAGGAGATAGAATACTTCCTTGTTTAAGTCCTTGCCTTGTTTCAAAGTATTCAAAGTTCCCCAATGGTGTTCTAATTCTTCAATTGTGTCTTCTGTACATTGTCTTTATTACATTAATGTATCCATCTTCCATACCTATCTTCTTCATTTCTTCCCAGACTCTTTCCCTGTTAACTGAGTCATATGCCTTTTTTATGTCTATAAAAACCATTATCAGCCTTTTGTTATACTCCCAACTTTTTTCCATCAGTTGACAGATAGAAAATATCATGTCGATCATGCTTCTTCCTTTATTAAACCCATGCTGTTCTTTACTCAGCTCCTTTTCTATCTTTTCACTTATTCAACTTAGTAAAACTCTTTAAAAAATCTTGGCTGTATGACTGATAAGGGTTACTCCTCTGCAGTTTTTACAAAGTCTTTTATTGCCTTTTTTGAAGATGGGAACAATGTCTCCTCTTCTGCAATCGTCAGGTATTGTACTATTTCTCCACACACTTGACAGTACTCTAAACAGCCACTGCATTGCCACTGGACCTGTTGCTCTTATCATGTCCACTGATACTTCATCAGGTCCTGGGGCTTTCCCCCCATTCATCTTCTTCACAGCTATTTCCATTTCTTCCCCTGTGATTTTACTAATTCTGCTTCCCAACTTCTCTCAATTTGTCTATTATTTGTGTATACATGGGTTGTATGTTATTTGCTTTTGACTTGATACATAAATAAACAAACCAACCATCTGTGCCAGTTCCAGATCAAGCTGCTAAATCTTCCCAGCTTTCAGGTAAACAATGCTGTGAGCTTTATTTGACTTCATTTTACTGACAGCTGGGTCATTCCACATCAAGTGGACCATTATTTAGAGGTGGTTCCCACTCAACCATTTCCGAATTCAGAAAAATTATTGGAGTAGGTTCGATAGATATGTAAAAAGTTTCAGTTTGACACCTCCTTTTGTTCAATTACTACAGCCTCTTATAGATAGGTGTCCCAAGTTTGCACCACCTACTTGCAAGTGAGTGTGTCAGCTTTGGATTACTTGTATGGACGGTATTCTTCAACTTACAAGTCCTTGCTTCTGTACAGTTTAATAACTTTTAGTGCTGAATTAGAATATATTACTGACAGCTGTACTTCAAAAATGGCAGAACACTCATTGTGGAACTTAGAGAGTTCCTCTTTAACCAGTCATAAATCATAATTTTATCAACAGATTCAGCCAAAAATTGCTAATATGGCACACAGCCATGCTGTCTTCTTGTGCTTTGCACAGTAGCCTCGGTCCTTCTCTATCAAAATTTGATTTGCCAATTTGATGAAAACGTTTTGGGTGTCAAATTTTGGGGGACCCTTATCTCAACCATATGTTCTGTAATCTTTTTAATCTTGTTATATCTAGAAAGAGTAGTCTTTCAGCTTTAGAAGCTATATAGTTTAATTTTTGTCCCACACCTGCTTGTGGATGAAAAACATTGCTCATTGTTATTACTATTCATACCCAGTATCCCAGTATGTATATTCGAATGTCACATTAATGAGTAAACAGAAAGTAAAACCAGTGAAAACTGCTTTCATCAAAATACAAGTCTAGTTGTGTACAAATCAACTTCAAGCATTAAGTGGCAATAAAACAAATGAAAATCCAGAAAGATAGAACTTTAAACACACTGTATGACTGGATAATTCTTTTCCACTTCAGACTTAATAAATTGCCAGTACTGTCTTGTTCAGAGCCTGAGTAAGTATTTACATATAGTCTTTCTGATGGTTTTGATGGTGCTTTTATGATTATAAATACAGGGTAATATTAATTAAAGTTAAACTTTCAAACTGCTGTAGAAATAACACCACTGATCCAAATGACATCAAATTGCAAGGGGGAAACCGTATGGCAGAAGAAAAATAAATAGTTGCAAAATGTAGCAAAAGATGATGCTGTAAGCATCATAATTTAATAGTGGTCGACTACAAATGACAAATGAATCATACAACAATGCCTAAGGTGTATGTTTGACTACTTGGTGTGCATGGGTGTACAATGTGATACTGTTAGTTACGTAAGCTGATCCACCATGGCAAGGTCATATCACATCAGATGGGAAAAATCATTTTTAGTTGCCCCGAGGCCAAAAACCACATAAAAGGCACCACTCACATTGGTTTTTAGTTGTCCTGAGGCCAAAAACCGCATAAATCAAAATCAAAGTGGATTATTAATTTCTGTGTGACTGGCACAAAACACGTTCTATGCTGTCCACTGTTTTCTGCAATGAGTTGAAATCGATAAACAGCACGTTCCACAACTGATCAAAGTGTTTCAGAGGTCATGTTCAGAATGTGTTGCACAACGCCTGCCTTCAATGCATCCACATTTGCAATCGGAACACTGAACACAACTTCTTTCATATAGCCCCATAGCCAGAAGTCACACAGATTAAGATCACGTGATCGGGATAGCCAGGCTGTAGGGAAATGGCAGCTGATAATTCTAGCATTTCCGAAATGGCGCTTCAGCAGCTTATTAACTGGATTTGCAATGTGCATAGGTGTGCCATCTTGCATAAAACTGATCCCATCCACACATCCACGCTGTTGGAGAGCTAAAATGATGTGGCTGTACAAAAGACACTCGTATCCCTTACCAGTGACGGTGCAGGTGACGACCGGAAGCACCTCTCTCTTCGAAAAAATATGGCCCTGTGATAAATTATTCCTTAAACCTGCACCACACAGTGACCTTTACAGGATGAAGTGGTACTGGTCGTGTGGATTTTCCATTGTCCATATTCAACAAATCTGTGCATTGATATATCCTGTTAGCTGGATGTGGACTTCATCTGTCCACAAGATCTTCCATGTCCAATCATTGCCCACTTCCATGTGAGCAAGAAATTCTAGATCAAAGGTCTCTCTTGCTGGCAGGTCAACAGGAAGCAACTTGTGCACATGGGTAGCATGGATACAAAGAAGACTGTTTCGAAGGATTTTAGGTATTGTGCTCGTGGGTATGTCCAGTGTCCGGGCAAATTCTCCATGCACTACACATTTGGACACCACCACTCGTCTTCTCCTGCATTGCTGTGGTCACTGCTTTCACTGATGTCGAATCAATTTGTTTCCTCCCTCTACCAGGTTGCACACCAAAAGAACCCATCTTTTCAAACTTCTGAATCATTTTCTCCAGACCTACGGCAATCATCAAACCAACGCCTTTTTTCAAACCCTTCAGTGTCCTGAAGTTCTGCAAAGCAATGTGTGCACAGTCGTCATTCTTGAAACACAGCTTTACAAGCAGAGCATGATGATGTATTGAGACAGTCATGGCGAATGTCACTGATGTGAAAGGAGGAAAAGCCTTGTACTCTGCGTGTTCAATGGGTCATGCACGTGACAGGTGTTTTCATCTATGTATTCTGACACATACAGCACCATCTATTGATCAATTTTCACACTATTTTTTTTCTTCTGCCATATGTTTGACCCCTTCTCCAGTAATATTCTGTTACAATTTGATGTCATTCTAACCAGTGGTGTTACTTCTACAGCATTTTGAAAGTTTAACTTTAATTATTATCACCCTGTATATGATGCTCTGGAATACAGCAAGTATTTTTAGTAGATGATCTGTGGAAGGAATGGACAAGCCTATGGGGATATATAAAGCTGACCAAGGCTGGAATTTCTTCATCTGCTTTAACTGTGGATGCCACAGTGTCATTGGAAGCTCTCTTCAGTTTCAGCATTTCATTGACAGGGAACAGCAACTTTATTTAAAGTATCGGTAACTAATAAATACTGCAACTGTTGGCAGAACCATCAATAAATGCTTTAAGGGATTGGAATTGCTTTACTGCTGTTTGAAGTGTATACTGCCTGTAGCAGTTCAGAAGTGATCACCACCATGGTGAATAAGTGTTGTGTTCCTGGTTGAATTACGATGTGAAGAAGAAGGTTCAGATTTTTAAACTTCCAGCCAATGAGAATACACGAAGGAAAATGGTTATCTGTTATCAAAAGAGAGAAATTCATTCCTAGCAAGCATTCTGTGATGAGTACCTTTCATTTTAAGCCGTACTTATTGACGAAAGTATATGGCAGTTGAAGTTAGAGTATCAGTACAAGTTTCAGTGACATGCATGTAGTATATTATTTTTCGCTTTGTAGGTCTGCCATTTGCATTCTGTGAAGATGATATACTGTGGGAAACACAAGCAGTAGACTGGAAACTGGGGCTACATTAACCACACCACTAAGCAAGCCACAACTCTGACAAAATGCAGTCCCAAGCAAATTTCCTAACTGTGATTCGTATATTTCGAAAGTGATGCCAAAAACTAGAGAATCTCCTTCTGAAAAACAGGAGAAAAGGGAAGCTGCTGCTCTGAGAGCATCCATAGAGGACAGTATTAAATCTCTAGAAGAATATAAGAAGTTTTCCCTCAATTCATTTCAGGAACTGATAAAGAAGCTTGACTCTGTTACTTGTAGTGAAAAGTAGTCAAAGGCAGTGAAAGATTCATATATACTGTTTTTTTATGTAGACACTGAAAGAACGCCACATCATATTTTGTACACAATTATTAATCAGGAATTCAGTGTAAGCATATATATTAAGAGTTGTGAAATCACTTCCAAGAGAGTTTCAAAAACTGTAAATAATATCCATGAGTTAGACAATATCATAATATTTGCTGAAAGTTTGGTGTGCAAAAAGGAAGAAAATCATCTTCAAGACATCATTTTTGAGTTGATAGATAACTTAGAATGTGAGGGGAAAACTAAACCTGCTGCTGAATTCATAAGAAGCCAGTTTCAGTTAAGCCTCCCAAGAAACATAGGTTTTCTCCCCATGTTTTAGTATTTGCTTCTTTGTTGTTTTTTATTTCAAGCCACGCTTACAGATTCATACCGAGCACTAAAAATATTATTCTGCCTCACCCTAATACTATTAGAAACATCTGTGCAAATATTAATGTTGATCCTAACAGTCCAAACTTTCTAGTTTACATTAGGGAGAAAGTATAAAACCTGAATGAATCATCATGATTGTTTTGTGACACTCATGTTAGACGAAATACACATTAACACTTTCGCTGCGGCTGATGCTTATAAGCGTCACAAGAAGCCATGAGCCACTGCCGCTGACTCTGATAAACATCAAAACAAACCACGAGCCATTGGCAGTGACCATCTCATTGTCCTCCTCACCATTTCAGTCGGTCATTGCCCCCGTCCTGATCCTCGCATTGACCCTCCCCCGAAATATGTCCATGATTATTCCCATGTCAACTGAAATGCCTACCAGGATACCCTCTCTACCCAGGTCGATAGCCACCCCCTCGCCTACCACCACCCTGATGATGTTACCCATGCCACCTCTTTTCTCCAGCAGACTTTGTCTGAGGCCATGGAGGCCCACGTCCCTACCGTCGCCATCCACAGGCCATCCTCCTCCTCCGTGAATCCCGCCATCTCTACCATGCCTTCCTTCACACGTGTGACGGGGGCACACTATGACGCCACCGGCATCTACAACGACATGTCCAAAACTTCCTTGCGGCTAAGAAACGCCGGGACTGGCGACAGACATGCACCCATCTTAATGCTACCCTACCTATCAACTCATCTAAGTACTGGTCAGCCTTCTGCCGCCATACTGGATCTACCCCTCGCCCCCCCCCCTCCCACTACCCTCTCCTTCATGATGACCACCCTTTCCCTGATAACATTAGTAAGGCCAATCACTTTGCCTCCTACCTCTCTGATATCTTTACCCTCGTTGACAATCCCCAGTTCGATTACTCCCTGTTCCCTGATGTCCGTGATCGAACTTACACCTCTGCCCCTCCACTCGCTCCTGGCTTCCAGTACTTGGACAACCTTACATACAACGAACTCAACGCCCCCATCACTACTCAGGATATAATCATTACACTCCGCATGAAACGCAACACCACTCAGGATCACGATCGTTTTACCTATCATCACCTCCATGAAGCTCCCGCCTCCTTCCTCTCCACCCTGGCCAGCCTCTACCCCAACCTGTGGGAAACCTCCTGGATCCTGATGTTCCTCAAACCTGATAAACCTGTCTTCAGCAGGGTCCTGGAATCCATCCTCACCTGACGCATCCACCAGCACTGACTCCTTCCCGCTACACAGTGTGGCTTTCGACCGTCCTTCTCTGCCGATGACCTTCTTCACCTCACTCACATCCTCTCCAAACAACTCAACTCCCGTCACTCCGCCATCTTCCTCTCCCTCGACCTTGAACATGCCTATGACTGTGTATGGCATTCCGGTCTGCTCTTCAAGCTCCAAACCTTCGCCCTTCCTATTAACTAAATCCGTCTGATCGGGTCCTTTCTTTCCCAACGTCCTTCCTTTGTCACCATCCATAACACGGATTCCTACACCTTCTACCTCTGCGCCGGTGTGCCCGAAGGTTCCGTCCTCTCCCCTCTTCTCTACCTTCTCTATATGGCCAACATGCCACCGCCTTCACCCCCAGTCCACCTTCTCCAGTATGCCGATGACACCGCCTTCCTTGCCCTCGCCCCCACCCTGCAACGTTCCCAACACCTTCTCCAATCCCATGTTGACCAGTTCACCACTTGGTGTAACCAGTGATTGCTCAACTCAAGGTCAATCCTTCAAAGACCCAGGCGATCATTGTAGGCAAACCACTGCTTCCTTCCGTCTCCTTGATTTCTATATCACCATCTACAGCCGTCCTATCAACCTCACCCCCACCCTCAAGTACCTTGGCGTCACCCTTGACCGTCGCCTCTCCTGGACCCCCCCCCCCCTCCCATCTCCGGACAATCCAAGTCAAGGCACACTCCCAACTCCGTCTCCTCAAGCTCCTTTCCGGCTGCACATGGGGTCTGGACCCCTCCACATCCTCCATACCTATAAATCCCTCATCCGCCCTATCCTCTGCTATGCCCATCCCGCCTGGATCTCCGCCCCTCCTACCTTTTACAAATTCCTGGAATGCCATGCGCTCCGCCTCGCCTAGCCTATTGCATCCGCCTCCCCTCCCCCACGCGGGTCCTGTATGACCTAATTCCATTCCCACACCACCTCCTTTTCCTCGAACAAATACAGATCCTCTACACCTCCTGCAAACTTGATCCCCCTCACCCTCTCGTCTCTCCCATCCTTTCCCACCCCCGTCTGCTGCGACGCCTGTATTCCCACATCCCACCCGCTCTCCATCTCTCCACCCTCCATACCCTTGTCCAAGGTGGCTTCCATCAACTCCCCCTCCCTGATGATGCCCTCATCCCCTCCATCTACCCCTCCTACCAATTTTGATCCTCCCCTTCCTCTCCGTGTGTTTTTCCCAAGGTCACCCTCTCCCTTTCACTACGCCTGTGAATGGCTCCATGTATTTTACTTTGTGTGTCTACTGTTTTTTATCCTCCATTTTGTTTTGTTTTTCTATGTCTTCATATGTACTAATTGTAATATCTGTGGCCGAAGAGCGGTGTAGTTTTGCCGCTGCCAGCCTACCCGTATAAGGTTTCAAAATGACAATAAAGAAAAAAAAAGAAAACCACGAGCCAGTTCGGCTGACGCTTATAAGCGTCCGCGCTCACTGTCGGATTACTCAGTCTTGTTGCAGCGTCTAAGCTAGCATCAAATCGCGTAAACTTTTGCTTTGTGTGGTCAGTTATCGAACGTATATTGTTCGTAATGGCGGCTAATGAACCGACACCTGGACCTTTCTATGTGAAAAGGAGCAGGAAAAGTGTTAAATTGACAGAGGAACAGTTACTTAGTGTACTAGACGACAGTGATTTTCTGTGTAGCGAGGACGAGGCATACCACGGAGATTGTCATTTAGAGGCTGCAAAAGAATTGCAGAGTGATGATAGCGTGGAAGCACAGCTTTAGAATCTGTTTAGTGACAGTTCCGAATCTGACGATACGATCATGACGATTGGGTGGAAATCTATGACGAAAAAGAGCCCGATCTGTCACACGGAGATAATACAAGTGAGTCCTGGCATAAAGAACCACATAATACGCAGTATCATTCATTTACGAAGGAGGAAATTTTGCAAATTCATCCTGCTGGCAATTCTCCTATGGATTTCTTCAGATTATTGGTAACAGACGAATTGTTGCAACTTGTAGTTGACGAAACGAACGATAACGCAGTCAACATTTTGCCGAGCGAAAATACAAAAGCGGGATCTAGGATCTGTAAATGGAAACCTCTACGTATAGGCGAATTACTAGTTTTCCTGGGTGTTTCGTTACATATGGGTAACGTTAAATATCTGCGATTACAAGACTACTGGAAGAAAGAACCGCTGTTTGAGAATAGAGGAATAGCGATGAGTATAAGCAGAGACCAGTATTTGATCATATTACGCTCTCTGCATTTTGCAAAAAATCCACTTCCAGGAAACCCGAAACCAGACGATCGTTTATATAAGATACAACCTATATTGGATTATTTTAACACTAGAATGTCTCAAGTTTATTACGCGGGAAAAGATTTATCAATAGATAAATCAATGATTCTTTGGAGGGGAAGATTGTCATTTAGACAATACATAAAAAGCAAACGTAATAAATATGGCATTGAGATGTACATGCTCAACAATCCAGACGGTTTCATAAATAAGTGCGCTGTGTACACGGGAAGTAGTGGAGAGATATGGGGGAAAAGGTCACGCTGGAAACGTCGTTTTGCAATTGATGGCAGAAAAACTCCACGTTTGTCGTCACATTTACTTGGACAATTATTATAACAGTTTTCATTTTGCTACAACTCTGTTGAACCTAAAAACACTTTCCACAGGTACTCTGAAATTAAATACGAAATATACCCGCGAAGACGTTGTATCGGCTAAACTTTGGAGAGGAGAAACAATTGTGCGGTATTCTCATGGAGTTATGATTGGAAAATGGAAGGATCGACGAGAGGTTTTCTGCATTTCCGCAGAACATCTAAATGTTATGGAGCAAGTGACGAATGTGCGCGCCAGCACAGTCACGGAACCTTGCCTATTAGTAGGTACAATGCGTGTATGTCTGGGACTGATAAACAAGATCAGATGTTATCGTATTATTTATGTGAACGAAAGACTATCCGCTGGCCGAAAAAACTATTCTTTCATTCATTGTCACGCTTGTTTTCAGTTCTCTGTATCTGTACAACAAATACTCAGCAAATAAAATGACGTTGTACGATTACAGAATGAACATTTTATAATGTTCCTTCCACCAATGGACGTTCCACGAAATGTGAGCAAGAAACATCACAAACAAACAAGAAGTTGTGCAAAAGCGGGAAGCTACTGCAGGGAAGAAGCAATTATGAGGAAGCGGTGTAAGACGTGCGCGGAACAAGGCAAGCGCACTGATACACCATACGAATGTACAGCCTGCCCAGACAAACCTGGATGCTGCTTGAACTGCTGTATAATCTCCCATAAGTAGCATAAACGCGATAATATCGGGGAAATTCCGGTTATCAAAGACAACTTCTTTTATTTCTTTTGACATTGCATGGATTCTTTTTATGACATGAAAGGTTAGAACTTTTTTTCACGAGTACTCAGAAAACGAGGTTTTCCTTTGTGTTAAGTCGACTTATCTCTTATTGCGTTGTAAAGCGTTCACTTCAGTTTTTTGCGAAAGAATTTGTTGTGCTAAATTTGTTTTAATAGCACCGCAATTGAAGTGATGGGGGACACGAAAGAAGCCTCCACAAAGGGTGTGTTTTGCTTACTAATTTCTACACATCTGGGCGTCCCCTGGACGTCTACGATAAATGCAGATGGCTAATTCTCTCATACCAGGAGCAAACATGCTACTAAATTGACGACCTCTATCAGAGTCAATCTAAAAAATGCGCATTTGAAATAAATATAATTTCAAATGAATCCAGTTTCCTTTTTCCTTTTTTTCCTTCTTAAGAATTTGTGTTTTGGAATCCAAATTTTTCCTGAATGCAGTGGATTTGTTGCTTGTTTGAATTGTATGTTTTGTTACATTACCAAAAAATCACAAACATTTGAATGACGCCTGTGACCTCTAGAGGTGTCAGACAGCAAACAGATTTTAAAACACGACCACAATATGTTGTTGTTGTTGCGGTCTTCAGTCCAGAGACTGGTTTGATGCAGCTCTCCATGCTACTCTATCCTGTGCAAGCTTCTTCCAGTACCTACTGCAACCTGTATCCTTCTGAATCTGCTTAGTGTATTCATCTCTTGGTCTCCCTCTACGATTTTTACCCTCCACGTTGCCCTCTAATACTAAATTAGTGATCCCTTGATGCCTCAGAGCATGTCCTACCAATCGATCCCTTCTTCTAGTCGACCACAATATAGTCTAAGCTTATTTGCAGTAATGCATCGAAGGTGTCATCATTAAGTCAGTATAGAACCTGATCCTACAGATCTTACAAGGTCTTGACGTGTGCTTAGGAGCGTGGGCTCCGAGCGGTACCTGCCGTTTCAGAGTGTTACCGGCCCGCATTCGAGCATTACCGGCCCGCACTCGCACTTTGCCGCGTCGCACTGGAGAGATGCGCGCCTGCATCGATGCTGCAGCGAAAATGGTAAGTCAGCCATGAACTACAAAGGAGGAAATGTAGTTGGTATGGCACATGATACCACAGGCCGAAATTCTAAACCTACCTTTCAAAAACTCGATTATCGAACAAACGCAAGAATGACTATCATAGTGTTTAGTGTATAAACAGTTAACATCCTTAGACGCCAGGAAGGCATCTGGTCCGGATGGTATCCCCGTAAGGTTATATGTTGACTATGCTACAAATATAGCACCATTCTTATCCATCATCTATCAGAGATCATTGGAACAGCGGAAAGTTCCACGGGACTGGAAGAAGGCCCAGGTCATAGCAATCTATAAAAAGGGTAGAAAATCAGTTGCACATAATTGCCGTCCAATTTCACTGTTGTAGAATCATGGAACATATTTGTGTTCAGACATAATGACCTTTCTAGACTCTGAGAAGCTCATCTGCAGAAACCAGCACGGTTTTAGGAAACAGCAGTCACGCGAGACACAGCTGGCCCTCTTTGTGCATGATATACAACATGCTCTAGATACTGGCTCCCAGGTTAATGCCATATTTCTCGACTTTTGAAAGGTGTTCCACTCAGTTCCACACTGTCGCTTACTCCAAAAAGTGCGTGCTTACGGTCTATACGAGGACATATGCAGCTGGATAGAAAGTTTTCTAACAGACAGAGAGCAGTATGTCGACCTGAATGAAGTGACTTCAACAGAAACAAGCGTAACTTCAGGTGTGCCCCAGGGCAGAGTAATAGGTCCGCTGCTTTTTACGATTTATATAAACGATCTGGTTGCTGGCATTGGCAGCGGCATTAGACTGTTTGCCAATGATGCTGTAGTCTACAGGAAAGTGGTGTTATACGAAAGCTATGAACAAATCAATGAGGATTTGCACAAAACAAATGCGTGGTGTAATGACTTGCAGTTATCTCTCAATATTAGTAAGTGTAACCTACTGCGTGTAACAAGGTGAAAATCCCCGTTAATGTTCGAGTACAAAATAAATGCCCAGTCTTTGGAAGCGGTAACATCCGTCAAGTATCTGGGTGTGACTATTCGAAACGATCTCAAATGGAATGATCAGATTACACAAATAACGGGCAAGGCAAACTCTAGTTTGCGGTTTATTAGTAGAATCCTGAAGCAATGCAGTCCTTCAACAAAGGAAATTGCTTACAATACATTAGTTTGTCCAGTCTTACAGTATTGCTCGTCTGAATGGGACCCTTACCAGTTGGGTCTGATTCAAGAGATTGAGAAGGTCCAAAGAAGCGCGGCAAGATTCGTGACTTGTACACTTAGCCATCGCGATAGCGTTACAAATCTCATAGAATGTTTTAAGTGGGAGACATTTGCAGATAGACAACGCGCTAAACTGAAGGGGCTGCTCACTAAATTCTGAAATCCAATCTTCGCCGAGGATGAAGAGCACATATTATTACCAGCAACTTTCAGATTGCGCAATGATCACCATTCAAAGATAAGGGAAATTAGAGCTTGTACTGAGACGTCCAGACAGTTATTTTTCCCTTTTGCGATCCGCGAGGGGAATTGAGGGGTGGCGGGTGGGGATATGATTTTGGTGCGAATTGTGCCCTCCGCCACACACCCTTGGTGGCTAGCGGAGTATATATGTAGATGTAGATAGTCTTGCAACAACTGCTCAAGTGTTTATGGTGCAAGGTGTAATTTCATCATTTAAAGATGTTGTTCACATCTTGCCTGTAAACAAAATGACTGCTGACTATTTGTTCAATGTAATAAAAAATGTATTGATTGGGTTGAAAGACTTAGGTTTAAAGGTTATTTGTATTTGTTCTGACAATAATTCAATTAATAGAAAAGCTGTTAATAATTTTACAAATCCACCATAACTTAGTACTGCTTACCCACATCCTTCAGATCATTCCAGACCATTGTTTTATGTTATAGACACAGTACGCATTTGTAAATGCATCAGAAATAACTGGGTGAATTTGATAGATGAACTTCTGACGTTCTGCTTCCCCAGCTTTGAAAACACATCTGTGAGAACACAAGTTTCATTTTCTGCAATTAAGTCCATATTTGACATAGAAACAAAGAAATGATTGAAATTTGGGTATGGTTTAAGTATGAAAGCTCTGTGGCCCTCTTCATTAGAAAAACAAAATGTAAAGCTTGTTTGACACATTTTCAATGACAACATCAAGTGTAGTTTCCTGGTGTTGGGGCCTAACATTAAAACTCATGAAGGAACTGCTGATTTTATTAAAATAATAAGCACAAGTGGAAAATTGTGAATGTTAAGTCCCCTTTGAAAGGCCTTAGAGAGGAAATGCAAAAGCCTCTAACAAGCCACAAGGTTGATGAGAGGTGCAAATTCCTAGAAAATTTTCTAAATTGACTAGACAACAGGAGCTCCACGAATTTGTCAAGTGATGAGCTCAGTAAGGAAACACATTCTGCACTCAAGCAGAGAACCTATTGTCTGTCAGAATGTAAAATATCATACTTGCTGCGTGGAAAATTTCAGACAGATACCCTGTAAGCCAGGTTTGGATTGTATTGACGGCTATCTGGATCCCAGTACCATGTGTCAATGAGGCAAATATTTGAGGCAGAGAAAAAGTTGAGATTATCAACTTTGTTGGAGCTTTCTTTACAAGGTGACACAGCTAAGAAAATTGTGCTCTACAAAGCTGTGATCAATCTGAATGTTTTGATGTTGCCTGTGACATCTCATCATTAGGTATTTGTAAATTAAGTGTTAGACAGTGTGATTTGGAACTTATCAGTCCAGAATTATCAGTGCTTACATTCATTGCTGGATACTGTTGCTATAGCACAATAAAGAAGTTAAAGTGTGGTAAGTGTGCTCAGTTTTTAACAATAGATAAGCACCTGGTGCTGAACACAAACTAATTAAAGATCTTGATAGAGGTGGCTTGTGATATCCACAGAAAATGCCATTGCTAGTAGTAATGTATTCTTTTTGTTTCATGCGAAAACTATTATCAGACAAACACTGTGATTCCTTTCTCAGACTTCAAAACCAACAGAAAACAGCATGTAAATTAATTCTTGACTGTGTCATGGCCAATGATGATTTTGCAGTAGACGCCTTTGACAACCATTCAGCACAGGAATTGTGTAAATTTGTTGTTTGGACAGGTGTTAATATTTTTCTTAATAACTATTGCAAAGTGGAAAATGACAAAGTGCATAGGTCATTAAACAAAAGGAAACTGAAAACTGTGGTGGAAGGACATGTTTTAAACAAAGATAGCAAAAAGAAATGTACATAACTTTCATTAGTAGTTACCCACTTTTGTTAACTTCACCAAGCAAGTTTTTGGTACTAACTACAGTACATGTAATCTCTCCCTATACATATTTATTTTTTCAACTCTGATGTTACAAAACTTTCACCATTTTCATTATATAGAGAATATACTTTGTGTCTAGTATGTTACTGTAATGAATATTACTGAGTGGAGTGTAGGATGGTGAGTGAGCTGTTAGGTGTTAAGAGTAAGGACTGCTAAGTTTATCTAATCATAACTGTTTGTCATGTTCCTCCTATTACATATTCTCAATGTGTTTTAAAAATATTGCTGGCACTTGTTTTTCCCACACCTGTGACTCATGTCTCTGTAGTAAGATATCATCATTTTACATACTATGCAAATGTGAAATACTTAGTGTGGGTGCAGAATGGTGTGAGTCTGCAGTTAGGTGGTAAGAGAAGGGGGAGATAAGTGTCGTTAGTCAGAATTGCTTCCCTTGTTCCTCCTATCATGTTTAATGTGTTTTGAAAATATTGGTTTCTGATATCCAACAGGTCATTTAAGAGTTTTCTAATTTCCATTGTTCTTTGAGTGCTTCTTTCCTTAATAATGAGGTGTGTGCTTTTGCTTACACTTTTTATCCAATTTCTTTGACTCTTACCCTTGATGTGAGTGATGTGGTTTCAGATAGTATGCAAATGTCAAATAGTGTGGGTGTTGGATGGTGTGAGTGAGTCGTTAAAAGTGGTAAGAGGAATGGCAGATAAGTGCATCTAGTCATAATTGCTTGTCTTGCTCTCCCTATTGTTTTCACTGTGGAATATTTGGTTTCTGATATCCAGCAGGTTATTTACAAGATGTTTATTTTCTATTATTTTTATTTGAGTTTTGCTTTCTGGATGGATGAGGTGTGTGCTTTTGATGACACTTGACTTGTTATTCCCATGTCTTTGACTCTTGTCCCTGGTTTGATTTTGATTTAATTTTAACAGGGAAGCTAAAACAGCTTAGGTCTAACTGGCCACACTGAAACTAAGTTTACTGTGTGGTATCGCTCTCTGTATATCTAATAAAGCCAACCAAAGCCCTTAAATAGTGCAAGGAGTCCCTCTAATAGTTTTTTGTTAGGCACAATTTCTTCAGGTCTAGTTGTACCGAAGGTTCTGTATCTTTTACTCTCCAATGCCATGCATTCAAAGATTAGGTGTGATGAAGTTTCTTCACCCTCATGACAGATCCTACCTTTAGGGTCCTCTTCCGTTATACCCATTGGGTGGCGGTGGTTTTTGAAATTCCCATGACCTGTCATCAGTCCAGTCATAAGTTTGATCTCTTTCCTGTCCAGTCCCAGGATTACAGAGCTTCTTTTAAAACATGGCTTGGGGATCATTAGCTTACCACGTTTTTGTTTATGGACCTCGGTCCAATATCCTACATGCTGTTTCCTAAGGCAGTTCAGTAGTTCTAATTTGATCATAGCCTTGGTGATTGTCAGTACAGGTTCCAGTCCAATAAATAGACTTGTTGCCCCCATCCTAGCCAAGCTGTTGGCTTGTTCATTGCCACAGATCCCAGAGTGGCCAGGGACCCACACTGGGTTTACCCTACTGCTTCTCCCTAGCTCCACCAGAGCCCTGTGGCATTCTGCAACAATCTTGGATCTTGTTGCAGGAGCTGTCAATGATTTCAGGTCTGCCTGGCTGTTTGAACAGATGTAGATGCTATGGTCCTTGTAGCACCTATGCATATTCTCCACACATGCTCTGATTGCAGTATTTTCAGCTTGGAATACAGAGGCCAGTATGCCTAGAGAGATGATGCCCTCCAGTCTTGGCTGAACCCCGTACACCCCTTCCCCAATGCCTTGGTCTATTTTTGACCCATCAGTGAACCAAACGATGTGCCCCATACAGTGTTGAACTGTTTTTTCTCACTGCTGCCTGCTTCCAGTTATTATATTGTAAGGCTTGTCAAAGCAGTTGGGAGTTATTATATAGTCGGCAGGCATTTCCCCAGCCATTCCTATATTTATCTCACTCACTATGTTAGTGTGTGATTCTGGATATCCAAATGAGACCCAGTTTCTGCCAGTTTTAAGTCTGTGTGCCCCAGCTGCTGCCTCCATCTTGACCCAAAGGTGTAGTGGAGGCATGTCCAGCATGGCTTCCATTCGAGTGGTTGATGTGCTGCTAATTTCACCTGTTATGGCAAAGCAGGCCAATCTCTGCACCTTAGCCGCTGTTCTACCTTTTTCCACCACACTACGGCCCGACAGGAAATCCTAGGTCTGACCACTGTGGTGTATATCCAGCGCATACCCCTGGGGCTTAGGCCCCAGTTTTTGCCACAAGCCCTTCTAGTACTCACTAGAGTACTTTTTGCCTTGGAGCAGATACTCTTAGTGTGAGGGGTCCATGTCAGCTTCTCATCTAAGGTTACCCCTAGAAATTTCATTATCCCCTTCACGGGTAGAGTTTCATCGAAGAGCTTTCGATTCCAACTTGAGTGTTGAATATGTCTCTTCGTAAAAGCCACCACAACAGTCTTCTTAGGATTAACCCTCAGATCCTGTTTGATGCACCAATTTTGCACAATGTCCAAACTTCCTTTTGCCGTATTTCTAACTGTGTCAGTAAATTTGCCAAGTATTAATATGACAAGGTCATCTATGTACCCTTGGCAGAAGCACTGTCTGGAATTTAATTCCTCAATGAGTTCATTCACCACTAGATTCCACAATAGAGGGGACAAAACTAATACTTGTGGGCAGCCTCTAGTGCTGTTAATTACCATCTTTTCATTCATCATGGTTGCCTCCACTTTCCTTCCACTAAGCATGACCCTGGTCCACCTGCATATAGTGGTCCCCAGGTCATGCACCTCTGCTGCCCTTACCATGGAATAAAAGGTTGTGTTACTGAAGGCCCCCTTGATATCCAGGAAGATGCAGAGGGCTACTTCGTGGAAGTGAAGTGCTTCTTCCACCTTGTCAACAAGTTGGTGGAGAGCTGACTCACATGAATTATCTGGTTGATATGTGTGTTGGTTTGAATGTAGAGGGGCCCTACTTAGCCTCCTCTCCCCAACATATATGTTAACGAGTTTTTCCAAAGTCTTGAGAATGAAGGAGGACAGACTGACTGGTCTCATCACCTTGTAATGATGAATTCTCCCTGGCTTTGGAATGAAGACAACCTTCACTGCCCTCCAAGCACTGTGAATGATTCCTACTGCTAAGCTAATGCTGAACAGCCTACCTAGGACTCTTGAGCTCCTCTCCTGCCTGTTGCAGGAGAGCTGGAAAAATTCCATCTGGGCCAGGTGACTTGAACGGTTGGAATGTTCCCACTGCTCATTCGATTTTATTAACGTTCACACACTCCTTGGCCGATTCCCAGTCCTCTCTTCATGTACTTCACATTCTGGATCACATTCTGGACTGTGTTGTCCGGCAGAGCATATTGAGGAAAGTGAGTTTTGAGGAGCAGTTCCAGCGTCTCATGATCTGTCTTTGTTTGTTCCCCATCCATCTTCCTCAATGTACCTCCTGTATTGGTGGGTACTCTAGTGAGAATCTTGTGAAGTCTGGCTTGTGCAGCTGTGCTCTCCACTTCCTCACAGAATACCTTCCAGGATGCCTTCTTTGCTTGTCTGATTGCGAGATTGTAGCTGACAAGGGCCTCACGATATTTAGCCCATTGTCCTTTACGTCTCACAGTATTAAACAGTCTCCGTACCTGTTTTCTTTGGATTTCTAAGTTGTTATTCCACCAAGGCACACTCCTATTTGTGCACTTCTAGGTGATTGTTCAGTTGTCACTATGGCAGAGGTAACAGCCTCTGCTACTTCCTCAAATTCTACTGGATTCCTTATCAAGGTTTTAATTTCCGATAAGCCTAATCAAGGTCCCTCCTATATGTCTCCCAGTCTGTTTTCCTGGGATTCCTATAGGTCATGGTCTGTGTGATTCCCATTTCAGCCTTGAATTTAATGTACATGTGGTCCAATGAGGATGGCTCCAACACCACATGTCATTGTTTGATATAGCTGCCCATCATCATGGAACTAAAGATTGTGTCAATTACTTCTTCCCTTCTGCTACACCTGAATGTAGGTTCATTGCCCCTATTCAGGAACTCAAAGTTGTTAGCTAAAAGGAATTCAAGAGGGCACTCACCTCTAGTGTTGGTGTCCTTGCTGCCCCACACTAGGTTGTGGGCATTGGCATCGCATCCCACCAGCAGTTGGTCACCTTGCCAATGGCAAGTCTCTACCAGTCTCCTCACCTCCAAGGGAGGAGGAGAGCTGTCTTCGTAAGGAAGGTATTCTGAAGCCAAAACAATTTCCCTTGTGATACCTTTCTCACATTGCTGCATTTTAATGGTCACTAAGTCCCTAGAGCAGAAATCCATCTTTGGCATGAAAGAAATTCCATTTCTTACATAGATGCATGTTCTGGAGTTTCTTAGATTTCTAGCATAGATCAGCTTACCTACAGTGCCACCGAGGCCCAATGCACCCCATTTATATAAATAGGGTTCCTGTATCAGGACCACGTCCACTTCCTGCCTCCCCAGGCAGCGACTCAGGGCAGCAGAGGCCCCTTTACTGTGCTGCAGATTAATCTGCAGCACCTCCAGTCTCTGTCTTGCTGCCATCTTTGAGAACCCTGACAGTGACCTGCAAGAACCCTAAAAACAATTTCAGGTCCTGCTCCCGCATCACCTTCAGGGACTTATCCCCAACCTCCACAACCAGGGTTCGTCCTTCTGGTGCAACCTTCTGGTTGATCACTCTCCAGTCTTCTGTCGAGACTTTTGGGTTCTGGGCCCCTATTTTCCTGAACAGTGTCTTAGGAGAGACTTCCTTAAGGGTCTTTGGTACACATATTCATATCTTTGTGGTCTTAAGAAATTCTGCTGCCATCTTAACCAGCATCTTCACATCTTCCCAAGGCAATATCATGGGCACCTTTTCCATGAGCCATTCCACTGTGTGCACCCCCTCACAGACAAAAATGAGGGCACCACAATTTAGATAGACGCTCCTGAAGTTGGGTCCTGGCCAGCGTTCCCCCCATCTTTTCAAAGAGTGTCATCTGTACCAATTCCTCCTGCTGCGAGGTGATGGCCACCAGTGGATAGCCTTCCTGGATAAGTGCCATCCTAAAAGCTGAGACTGTGGTACTACAGGTCTGGTTCCCCATTTCTTGCCTCGGTTTCTTCTGGACTCACTTATCCAGGGAGGAGGGAGTCTTTGATTCCTCCCTTATCCACTTGCTACCTGTCTTTGATGTAGTGGGGGTCTGTTTACCCCCTTCAGCCTGAGATAGTTTCTTCCTGGGGGTCTCAGGTTCAAGTCCCGTTAATTCCCTCCACTTGTCTTTAGGAAGCCATTCTATCCCTTCCTTTTTCCTCTGTTCCCTGAGTAGTTTCCTTCTCTGGACCCGGACAAGCCTTTCATCTTAATCTGGTCTAGCTTCACGGTTACAGTTCCCACTTCTGGCTCAGGTCTAGACCCTGATTCAGTAGTGAGAGTGCCTTCCATCGGTACTGACCCCGATGTTTGGATATCTGAGGTCTCAGTTTGCCCCTCAGTTTGTTTTTCTATGTTTTCTTTTCTCGTTTCCATATTGGTCCCATGAGATTTGGGGATCTACAAGGTCCACACCACAAATACCCCACGCGGTGTAAGGCTACTTACTCAGGGAGGTCACCCAGTATCCCTGAGGCTCCATTTGCGACACATCTTCCTGCTGCTCAGGACATCACACTTCAACCTACAAATGGATATACATCCCGAGTGTATTGCCATTCTTGGTATTGTCTAGCGCTTCTCCAAACCCTAACATGCCTAGTGTCTGGCCTCAAACCAACCCTGGTCTTGTCAGAAAACATGACATTACTCCATTCTGCAATAGTCCAATATTGATGTGCAAGAGCCTAGGTCCTTCAATTGTATCAGTTCCATTGGTTCAGTGCAAAACTTCTCATTGGTCTTCCAGAATGCAGACCACCCTGGTACAATCTTCTACGTTCTGTTTGGCCTAAAAGATCCTGTAGCTTCGGAGAAGTCATTTCCAATATTTCTTGCAGCTGATACTGGTTGCCTGGATGCAAAAAGTTGGAGGAAACAATCCTGCACTGGTTTTGTCATATGAAGTTGATCACTCCGAGGTCTATCATTAACATTTCCCTTGTCTCTGTGCATTCTCCTCACCTTGGTCACACCACTTTGAAAGACATGTAACCAGTCAGCAACATCTTGCCGTGTATGACCCGCTGAAAATAAAGCCACTGTCCTGACACTATCAAAGCATTGTGTGCCTCTACATGGCATGTTATTGCAGTGCTGAACACAAACTGAATGAAACTGTTATTTATACTGGACTGCTCGCGGTATGCCTCTGCAATAGCGATAACACTGTCCATTATATGGGCTCTAACTGGATAATGCACGAAGTGTCTAGGTCAATGAGACTACATTTTATAGTATTCCAAACATTCATTGAGCATTATGTATTGTCTGGCATCAAATCATCTTCTTCCAATTATTCAAACATGTCAAGTAAATATTGTTTACTTGGACAATCTTGACATTGTCTCATGATTATACAATTGTAACTGTCAATATTGCATAACAGAACTTCCAAAAAGTCTTTATAGTCAACTATAGGATTGACCTCACCTATCATGAAGTTTATATTTTGGTGATACAGACAAATGCAAACATTATGGGTGCAAGATGCCCCTGCGACAATACACCATTTCAGTCTCAACTCACACAATTCTGACCTTACAATTTCAATGTCAGTACTTTCTTTTTTGAATTCAGTGAATAGTTGTTTAAATTACACAATATTAACATTTTTTGTCTTTGAAACTAAGTAGCCTACCATTTTCTGCCACAGAATACAACTGTTTTTCCCAGGCATCAAATAGCTGTTATTGTCATTTTCATAAAACCTCATAACCTTTTCAATTGGTTTTCCATCCATCAAATTAGATCACTTTTCTTTTGTGATAAAGGTAAAATTTCATGCTCTTTTACTAAATGCCTACTTAATTTAACCATATGTTCACACACATTAAATTCATCATTTTACTCGACTTCAAGAATTATGCAGTAAATTGATAATCTTAATTTTATTCTCTTTGTCTGAAATATGGTATTTAGATTTTAGCTTTTCTATAAAATCATCATATTTTTGGTGAATTTTTAAAACTTGCATATCATGGTACTGTACTGATAAAAGGGCTTTTAGTTTTAGAATAATGATTAAAAATTATTTTTTCCAGACTTTTTGTTACAGACTTCTTATGTTTCTTAAAAATTTCCAAGCAAGACTTGCCGAAAAGATGATGAAATTTTTTAAAGTATTTCATTTCATGGTACTTGCAAGTTGATTTAACAACATCTAAGTAAAACAACACTTAGTCTTCTCTACTGTAATCTTCAACTCAAGTAGTCTTTAGAAAACTCTCCATGCATATTTTTATGAGAAGCATAGTTAATAATAACACCAATAGAACACTGAGACTCCGTTTTTGCACTGCATGATTCAAGAGCTGAGTGCATGTGGACAGATGTTTATGGAAAAGAGAAGACAATGCACAGAACTGTACAGACTTGTCTATGAGTCTGTACAAACTAGCAGTTGCTGTCTGCCAGCCTGCTGAAACTTCAGCAGAGGATTGTCTCAACAAATAATCATTAGTTGTTTTAGTTTGACATGTTTAAATTATACGATTGATGTACTTTATTCCATTAGCCTAGATGATGCGGAAGTTAAGGAATGTATTTTTGACTAATGTTTGTAATTTTTTTCATAACTTCCAATTGAATCTCAAAGTTGAAATTTAAACTGAAGTTTGGTATCTTAAAGATCTATTAAGTGTGTAATTTCTAAATTTCTATCTGGTCCCCTAACAAAGATATTTCAGGCCAAAATATGAAAAAATACAAAAAAATCATTTTTTTAAAATAGTGTGTTTTTTAGTGTAAGTTTCTCAACCACTGACACACTTTAAAAAGTAACTCTGCTATGTAGTCTAACAGCACAAAAATATGAAGTCTGAGAAATCACTTTCTCTTTAGAAAACTGCTGTTCAAAAACTGAGTTTTTTTAATTGTGACTAATCAATTTTGAGCTATTCAAAATGTATTGAGGAATATATTCAGATAGGTGATAATGGTTCTGATTTGTAGGCTGGTGTGTGCTAAACTGAATGATTTTTTATTTAAAAGGCTTAGGCAACCCGTTACTGAATAATTAAGAAAGACAGATGCTTGCAAATGGGAAAAAACACTTGTGGCCTGAAACAAAAATGACTGCCGTTTCTAAATGAGAAACAGAAAAATTTTGTAAATATATTTTTGATCATCAGGGAATTCACCCAGTCAACGTCAAATTTTTCTGACATGGTCAAGCACCAAATTGTTTTTTTCCTGGACCACTTGGTATGGAATGCCCGCTTTTTGTTTTGGTAATAAATAATAGCTTTCAATGTTTTTTCAGAACCTAAAATAAATTACTGAAAGATTTGGGGTCCTGAAAAATGTACAGGGTGTCTGGAAAGTAACTATATATTATAAAACGGCTGTAAAAGTTTTGCTATCAATGGAATCATAATCGAAATATTGTGTACATATGGGTCCTTAAATAAGATATGGATTTCTGCAATCACTGTGCAGGAATTTGTCAGCAGGTTCATGGAACCTACCGACATCAATACAGCTGCAAACATCTGGCTGTCAGGCCAGACTTGTGCTCAACCCTCAGCATTTGTTCTGTATCTCCATCACTCTCCCCCCTTCCTGTTTCTTCCCTTCAGTGAGCACTAGTTTTTTAAGTTTTCTGCAGTGCAGTTGCTGTGAGAGGAGCTGCAAAAAGCAACTGAATAGATGGCCAACTTTTCAACAGCGTGCTCAGGTTGTTGCTCTGTATGAAGTGCGGAATTCCGTCGTACCGTTGTAGAGATGGTAGAGTACCGCATCTCCTCTACACGCAATAAAGAATTGTCACAGAAAGTTAACGATCACTGGCTTGGTAAAAGAGGCAAGAAAAACTGCTCATTCAGTCACATCTTTATATGATGATAAA
Source organism: Schistocerca cancellata (assembly GCF_023864275.1). NCBI lineage: Eukaryota > Metazoa > Arthropoda > Insecta > Orthoptera > Acrididae > Schistocerca > Schistocerca cancellata. The sequence goes on from NC_064634.1 coordinate 190,387,658, forward strand.
GTGGAAATGGTGCAGAAAGTGTTTTTATGCAGCCTTTTGAAGTCAGCACACCAGGCAGGCAATGAATGTGGACTTGCAAGGTACACAGTATGCCATATCTTGCATAAATAATTGAATTATGGAATATGGAAAAAAACCTCATCACATGCAACAACTGGCACCAGAAGACTAAGATTGCAGTAGGAATACAGGGAGTTGATGTTGGGTTGGCACAATTGTTTAATAACATTCTCTGGAGGGACAAGACCATATTCCATGTGGGAAGTTTTATCAGCAGACACTATTACCATTATTGGACGGAATGGCTTCCTGGTGTGACGTTGGAGAAGGTGCAGTCTTACCCAACAGTGACTGTGTAGTATGACTGCTACAAATGTTATTATGCCATTTATCTTGCGTGACAATGAAAGTGGAATGCTACTGGCAGATGCTTGAAGATTGTGTTTGCCCGAAGTATCTGCATGGGATAGAACCGAAAAATTATTTTTATGCAACATGGAACTTCACCTCACTTTGCAAATGTTGTCTGCATGTGGCTGGATGAGGAGTCTCCAGAACATTGGCTGGGAAGATGCGGACCTTACGAATAGACTGCAAGAACTTATGTGACTTTCTTCTATGGGGCTAGGCAAACTGTGAGGTGTGCCAGGTGAAACATTACACACTGGAAGGACTGGAAGCATGTATTTGGGATGTTATCAGCAATATCAGACCGACTTCTTTCAGATGACAGTGAATTCCAAACCTGGTCATTTGAAGCAATTGGTTGATGTCACAGGTGCCTACACTGAATTCTAAAGTACGCATCCACATACTTATATAACAATATATGTAAAATATAAATTTCAGTAAATTAGTGCTGTAAATTTTGAATTTATTCACATTTTCCAAATTTAGTTACTATTCATGCACTATGTACATTTGACATAACTGAAATGTTAAATGGTTAAACAGTAAACAGACTCAATCAACAGAATTTTAAAAAGCCGAAGTTCATTCATTTTTTTAAAAAAATCCTACTCACAGTGAACATAATTTATAACAGTAATTTTTTTCTGACGATTTCTAAGTTCTTCGAGCTGATGTTTTAGAACGTTCAACAACAGTAAGCACATCAGGAATGGCAACTGTGCAATTGTCTTTTCATTTGTGCCAAAGCAATGATGGCAAAGGTTCTGAAGGATGTGAATTGGACAGTAATATCATGTTGTGTTGTTGTTACTTCACTGATTATCCCAAAGTACCACAGATTCAACACTTAACAAGCTATATGTCTTGATCGGATCAAATTTTCTTTTCCCCGAAAAGATGCCAATTTGTTCCATAAATTACATTTCAGGGTTTAAGGAAGGCTCTGCGTCCCTAAGGGTCCTCCTTGCTTCTAAGTTCGCTAAATAATTTAATGGTTCAATGTTGTGGGAACTTCTGGTTCAAGGAGTGTTTGTAGCTTTGCAGTTTGTCTGATTTACAGACTCTTTAGCAATAAAATAAAACTTAACTTTGGTGATTTTAATGTTGTAAAACTGAAACAAATCTTCTGCAGATAGCATATAATTTCATTGGGGAATTTGTAAATTTTCCTTTTGTGCTAATCTTTTAACTGTCAGTTCTTTTCCATCACATTTAGATTTTACATGGCTAGTTGCACATAATACCCAACCAGCACTGATAATAGAACAGATTTGATGAAGAGATAGGTTTATAAAATTAAATTTATTTGAACATGGTTTCTTTTATATTTCCAAGGTAAAACTGATGTTCTGTTTTATGGAACTGAGATGTATGAGGAAACAATTCAGCTTGTCTCTTCCATCTGGCCACATGACAAAGGTGTCATCATAGGCTGATTCCAGGCCAGAAACCATGGTCAAAAAAGTACTATGTCAAGATCAAGAAATGTTTAAAAATCCAGAGTGAGATTTTCGCCCTGCAGTGGGGTGTGCACTGATATGGAACTTCCTGGCAGATTAAAACTGTGTGCCGGACCGAGACTCGAACTCGGGACCTTTGCCTTTCATGGACACTTGCCCGAATTCAAGTCTCGGTCTGGCACACAGTTTTAATCTGCTAGGAAGTTTCATGTTTAAAAATGTTGGTCATCTCCAAGTCACATTTCTGGCCAATAAATTCCAAATATTCTCGTAAAGGCACTCTGGTGAAAAATGCGCCTTGACAAATTCAATCTTAAGGATTTTGATCCCTTGTGAGCTCTGTCATTGTCTTTCAACAAAATACACATAGTTTTGAATGTGATGTGGACATTTTACAATGTAAGTGCTAAGCAAATACTTCAGGTATTTAGCATCCCATGTTGCTAACAATGGGATGTAAAGTTACTCCATCTTTACGAACGCTCGGAAATCCATTAAGTCTCGATGGAACCCGTTCTCTCCATTGTAACTTCTTAACAACTTTGTCTGGCAAGCTGGGTTCTTTGAGGAGAGCCAGTCTTCCTCTCCACCTTCTCAGCAGGCTCAGTGTCAGTCTTTCATTATGCACTGTCTGCTAGCAGGCCCTGCATCTTCTCAACATAGTTATAATGAGATAGGACCTCAGTTTTGCCTGTGCCAGCTGGTAAGAACAGGATATCTGGATCTTCTCTTAATTCTTGTATAGCTGCCCCCTCCCTGTTAGAGATATTCACTTTCATAGGTTTTGTTCACGTGATAGCACTGATTTTATAACAAGCAAAAAAAGATGAGAAACCTTGGAAGGATGGAGCTCATTTATTCCAATTTATTGTGCATTATCTGGAAAGACAGAACCAATTATCAGGAAAGTTAAAGTAATAAGGTCTTCCAGCCACCATCGTCACCAGTCGGTAGTGTCAAGGGCAACCTCAGCCTAGTGCAGTGGGCTTGATAAGTTAGCAGTCACGGAACACTGCCTTTCAGAAGTACATGGAATGGGTTATGACAATTCTAAAGCTCTGGCACAGATGTCTATCTTCTGGGACTGTGTCATTAAATAATTATCAAGATTCAAGTAAGGGGACCACAGATCAGTTGTGATAGTGGCAACATCCTTAGTAAGGCCTGGGAACCCGCATTTACTAGCGAACATACCCAAATGCTATTGATGAATCTTGCTCAGTATGTACAGGGGTCAAAATAATACAATATATACTTTTTTTTCAGCCAAGACATCCTGAAAGGTAATGTGGCGTATTAAGTATACAGAGAATATCTACAAAACAATTATATAAAAAAATGAGTTTAACATAAAAGTCAAAATGTAATTAGTATTCTTGAAAAAACTGTATAATCAACTTCTGTAATAATCTGCAATTTTGCGAAATACCCCACCACTATTATTTAACTATGAAAAATGAAAACTTTGCTTCATTATAAAGTAAAGAAGCTTTCACACCTTATCCATCCATGTGTAATAAAGCTGGTTTCTGAAAACCATTTTTGGAAAATAAGTTGTACGCAATGCACTGTCAGAGTATTTTAGCATATCTAGTTCAAGTATCTAAAAGTCATTATTTATATTGTTATTTTATGTTTTAAATTCATATTTGTTTGCCATTTCACATAAGTGTTTTTTGTTAATTGCCACGCGGGATTAGCCGAGAGCCGAGCGGTCCAAGGCGCTGCAGTGATGGACTGTGTGGCTGGTCCCAGTGGAAGTTTGAGTCCTCCCTCGGGCATGGGTGTGTGTGTGTGTTTGTTCTTAGGATAATTTATGTTAAGTAGTGTGTAAGCTTAGGGACTCATGACCTTAGCAGTTAAGTCCCATAAGATTTCACACACATTTGAACATTTTTGTTAATTGAAAATAAGTAACTCATTATCTGTAAAGAAATGCTTAAAAATAAGTTTTCTTTACACCATGCACATAAAAAAATGAAATTTCTTGACATAATACACATGACAGATGCCACAACATAAAACAGATTTCAACATGATTCACAAATTGTGGTGAGCACACAGCATGTGCCGTAAGAAGATACACACTGACAATAGCTACACGTGGACAACTGCTACCTCTCCCCCCCCCCCCTTCCCCCTCCAGTGCAGGGAAATGTGGTGCTGAAATTGGTACATGGGGCTCGCACCCTCTCCAACAAGGGATGTTTCAACAAAGGATTTGAACATCTGAGGGCAGTGTTCCAGAAGAACAGCTAGAGGGGCAAACTCAGAGAGCCCTACATCCTATACATATGGTACAACCTGTGGAAATACAAAAAGAACCTCAGAAGTATGCAGCTGTAGCACTTATTCCATATTGTGGTGCACAGCCAGTGAGATTGGATGAATTCTCTGGAAACACCAAGTGAACATGGGTCTTCCATCTGCCAGCTAAAACATGGGCAATAGTTGGTAGTTTCAAAGACGACTTCAGCCTATGGAAGTCCAGGTCTATCAGATACCATGCCAATGTGGCATGACATATGTAGTTCAAACAGTGCGTACTGTCAAAGACTGTTTCCGAAGACACCAACTGCACACTAGACTGTAGCATAAAAAATCAGTGGTTGGGAAACATTGCCTATCAAAGTAACATGGAATGACTTATGACCAGACTAAGGTACTGATAAATGTCATTCTATCGAGATTTGAATAAGTAAACCACTGATGAGTTGTGATAGTGGCTATACCCTTAGTAAGGCCTTGGAACCTGCACTTAGTCTGATTAAGAAGAAGAGGGTAGATGCCACAATGAAATGACATCAGGGACAGGCAGAGCAACAGGTAAGATGCTGCTATCACATGTCCATGGGTGCAAACCACAGATTTAATAGTGGGAGGACATGCCAGACACGTGATGATCCCTGGGTGCAGACAGCAGACAATAGGGGCATATTGGAATGGAGAGGGGGAAGAGATAAAGGGCCAAGCCACCTCCTAAGCAGTCAGTTCATTAGAGATCTGATAATGGCAATGTATTCATTTGCCGAAATATTGTACCCGTCACATACTGACGTTGGGTATTCATCCATGAACTGTTTTATCAATACAGTTCCTTACAGTGATATTGTTGTCCCTAAACCATTTCCCCACCTGTTCTGTTGTTACAGAGATGTTTTCTTGTAAATCTGCTACACTTGATCCCTTGATAAAGAGGCCTGTATTGTCAGCAAGAAGGATTGCCTGTGCCCTTATTAAGTGGTTTGTTAATCATTCATGAAGACTAAGAACCGAGGACCCAAAAGAGAACCATAGTTAACTTCCTGGTATGTTGAGGAATACTGTCTACTGTCATGACATATTTAACTCTTTAATAGCTATCACAGAGATATGACTTGGGCAACTTCCCAGATGCTATATCAATACAGTTACTCTAGTAATAGGTCATAATTAATTTGATATACTTACAAATAATAGTAACAGGTCATAATTAATAATATCAGGTACCTTTGACATTGCCGGCCGCAGTGGTCTAGCGGTTCTGGCGCTGCAGTCCGGAACTGCGGGATTGCTACGGACGCAGGTTCGAATCCTGCCTTGGGCATGGGTGTGTGTGATGTTCTTAGGTTAGTTAGGTTTAAGTAGTTCTAAGTTCTAGGGGACTTATGACCTAAGATGTTGAGTCCCATAGTGCTCAGAGCCATTTGAACCATTTGTACCTTTGACATATCCGGAAATAACCCTTAAGTTATTTCAACCTTATCTACTTCAGTGCAAACTTGTTCTGAGATGAGATATACAACTGTTTCAGTTGACATGTTCTTTCTGAAACCATTCTGAACTCCAGTGAGTATTTTGTATTTGTTCAGAAAGTTTAACCATCTCATACAATATTCTTTCAATTACTTTAGAAAATCACAACAGCTGTGATACCAGTCTATAATTTTGTATGTTAAATGAATAGTCTTTTTTATAATGTTTTTATTATTTATTGGGAATACACCAGTCTCCTAGTCAGGAATGCCATAAAATTGACAAGAATTTTTTTTATCTCATTTCCAGCATTTTTTGGCTCTGAACATGTCACAGTGAACAAAAAATTCTCTTTTCAGTTCTCATAACTTATGTTTTCATTATTTGCATTTTACAAGTTCTTAATCATGTTTTGTATTTTATTTGTATAGTGATGATTACATATATTAGAAATATCATGGAAAGGGGATATTTGATAACTTTTCTTTCTTTTTTTTATAATGAGCTTATTGTTTTTCACTTTACATTTACCCAAGTTGTTACTTTTTACAGTCCAGATTGAATTTATTTTGTTACTGCCTCAAGTAATAAAAACGTCATCGTTCAACTTTGGTACAGCACATATATCTTTCATAGAGATTTTTCTGTAACATCTAAGGCCTGGCTGTATCGCTGTATTATGCTCTGCATACTCCCTCAGATTATTAAGTGCGCGTGCTGATTTGTACCTGGAGTTAACCATGAGACTGATTTAGAATTATGACTGACTAAATTTTTGGGGGCAGAATGCCACACCATCACAAAATTCATAGTAAGGAAAAATGACTCTGCATATTCAGATACAGCAGTGTCTTTGATACCACATGTCGACTTTGACAAAACTGGACTCAAAAACATGACTTGACCTATACAGCTGAAAAGTCTGATATCAGTACAGAAAACCAAGTAAGGCACAAGTGCACAGAACACAAAACCGCAAACATGACTTCACTTATATATCTCAATTGAAAAACCTAATACCAATAAAGAAGGCCAAAGTTGCAGAAACTAATTATATTTAATATCAGTTAGGCAAGCTTTTGGAAGGCATTTAGTGGATACTGACTTACTGAAAAAGACTAATGGGAGCAAGAAATTGTATGGAAGGGTCTAATTAGAGCTTAGAAGGGACTTTTAACCCAAAACAACGTAATGTAAAAGGAAAAATGGTGAATTAATAGCAACACAGGATGTTACACTATTGGGAGAGCACTTAAAGGAATTACTACACTCAGAGAATGCTTTAGTACAGGAAATGACTGAAAAGTAATAGGTGAAAGAAGAGGAAAATGGGACACCTCAATACAAGAGATTTGGCAAGCAATCAAAAAACTAGCCAACAATACCGGTAAGTCACCTGGCAATGATAACTGCCAATCAAGATTAAGAAGTGTGGTGTAAATCATCCACTTAGATGTCTACACACTCTGATCTCAGATATGTGGACACAATAAGCCATGCCACACGATTGCAATATGGAAGTAATATGTGCTATACATAAAAGGGGGGCATTCTGAAATGTACAGACTACATAGGAATTATGTCACTGAACACCATATATAAAATATTCTCCTCCCTGGTTTACACTTGTGTAAAATGTAAAAGTGGCTAGGATATATCAGGCACGTTTTAGATCTGGCAAATGAACTATTGACCGAGCGCCCAACCTGAGCCAAATACAGGGAAAACTATGAAATACAATACAGAAACACATCATCTATTTGTTGATTTTAAAGCAGGAAATGATAGTGTAAAAAGAAAAACTTACTGAAGTCATGAAAGAACCAACATACCACAACAGTAAATACATCTCATAAGTTTGACTATGGAAAAAGTGGTATGTAAAGTATGGATACAAAGGTATTTACACCAAGTTTTGAGATGAGCTGTGGACTGAGGCAAAGGAATGCAGTCTCATGTATCCTTTTTAATACAGCACTAGAGAAGGTAATAAGGTCAGCTCAGATCAACAATATAGTCACAATATACAACAGAGTGGTGCAGGTTGATATTTCAAGGACAGAACTTAGACCAGAACTAAATATGATGCTAGAAATTGACCAGGCACAAATAGAATTTGTTAGTGAATTTGTCAATTTGGGAACACTGGTAACAGCATGGAATGAGATTAGTTTGGAAATAAATAACTGCAAAAAATTGGCTAACAAATCCTATTATATGTTGGCCACATAGCATAAATACTGAAATCTGTCCAGAAGAACAAAATGTGAACTGTATAAAATATTAATATGACCAGTACTAACATATGGCTCAGAAACCTGGACATTGACACAACAATGTGAAGAGTTAATAGGACATTTTGAACAGGAGGTATTATGCAAAACCTACGGGGCAACTAATGAAGGTGGCATATGGCGTAGACAACACAATTTCCACCTTTATAGATTATACAAAGATCTTGAAAGAACAAAATTCATTAAAATGAACTGCCTGAAATGGATTAAGTATGTTTTCCTTGTGGAACAAGGGAATCAAATAAAAATATTGCTGCTACTAAATCCAATGGGAAATAAGCAGGGGAAGACCGAAACCTCAATACTTGGATGATATACAAGAAGATCTAACAATCATTAGTGTCAGAGGATGGAGACAGAAGGCAATGGACAAGGTTTACTGGAATGATTTCCTAGAGCAGGTCAAGACCCATCAAGGGCTGCAGAGCCACGAAGAAGAATCACTTAGGCATAAGATTTTACACACTCAGGCAGACCTCTCAATGATTTACTTTATTCTATCCCTGTGGGTCATGTTGTACACTCTCAGCTCAACTAATGCTGATACACCTCAGTACAGTGTATTTTCAATTATTAAAATTCTTTTCTTAGCCTTTATGTTAAAAGATCTTCATTTGCTGCCAGACTTTTGCAGAGTTGTGTATTTTGTAATTGATGAGGTATAAGATTTCTTATTTCAATGGTCCAACCATTCCAGTGCCCCATATCCTGCCACTGCTGGGACTGGTATTGTACTGCCATGCCTGTATGTAGACTATTATTATGAAAAATTTGCCACTCCCAAAGGCTGAGCAGGGGAAGGAATCCGTGTATCCTTCTGTATGCAGCTAAAGTACATCGCGGGGTCAAATTTCTCAATGTTTTTGAAAGCATTTGCGAATCACGTAACTGACGTAGGGTTTGGGAACCAACCCAATATTTATCTCAGTGGATGTGGAAAACCACCTAGAACCACATCCCGGTTGGGCAACACATCTGATCCTACCGTTAATCTGCCAGATGGATTCAGTCCGGGGCCGGAGCACCTCTCTGTGTACTGGAAGCAGATGCTTTAACCGACTATCTATCCAGGTGGGTCCTACTTTAGAGATATTAATATTAAACACAGTGTTAATTTCATTATGTTGCATGCTTACTCTCATTTGAGAAATAGTAAGTGTTGTAAGGAAGATGAATTTCTTATATTTCCAAGTTCATATAAATTGTAATCACTATTTATGTTTGTTACTAGGGCAACCAAAAATAATGTTCTATTTCTGATGGATAACGAGCATAAGCCTGTTATCTTTGGTTCATTCAAGGAGTCAGACTTTTTGATTTAATAATATACCCATGTCATGCCAATTCACAGTTCCTGTACAAACCCAATATAAAAACTAAAAACAAGGCATTAGCTGGCACTACTCACATTCCAAAGCTACACTGACAACCTCTAGCATCTTATATGGGAAAAAGAAAAGTTGTTACATATATGAAGACAAATATCCATTCGAAGACATGAAAACAAATAGATTTTATACTCATCAGCACGGAGAAGTGCATGCTTGTGAATTATTACTGAAAAATTGTCCACTTTTAACTGTAAATGCAATAGATACCCCTGGTGGTATTTTGAACTGTTTATGAGGCATATGGATTCAATATTATGCTATCTGTAGACAGCAACAAGCAGTTAACAGTCTGTGGTCATGTCAGTGTAGATTTTCTATAGGATTTTTATACAAAAAGTGATGTGTAAACCATATTTGGATCCTGAAATTTGATCTCAGTAATTAATTTTCCAACACAGGTGGATACAGATGGTAGGCCCTAACCATTAATGTTTTCTTTGATTAAATTCAACGCAAGAAAATAACTGTATACCCAGTAACAAATGCTCACTTTATTCATGATGCAGAGTTCATCAGGATAAATAAGATTGTGCCTTACAACACAGATGCTCCTCAGTGGAAATCAGTTAGAATAATTAATGACTCAAGGCCAAATGTTTTTAAGAACATTTTAGAAGAGATGACCCGGGATGAAATTTATAATGAACCAGGTGTTGACATAAAATTTAATCTATTCCACAGTAAATTCATATCATTATTTGAAAATAGCTTTCTGCATAATCTAATCACAAAGGGGATTAACAGGCCACATACCTTGAATCACTAGAGGGATTAAAGTAACTCGTGGAAGGAAAAGGGAGATGTATGTGTCGGCAAGAACAAATAAAGACCGTGCAGTAGTTTCACATTACAGAAACTTCTCAAAATTACTTAGAAAAGGTATCAAAAGTCAAAGACAACACTCACCAAATTTTACAATCATTAAATAACAAGATGGCACTGGTTGGTATTTTATGTGACCTTGTTCAGAAATTTCCATTACAAACTTATAGGATGTGTAGAAGGAATAGGAACCCATGTCTGGAAAAGAACCATTTGTGTGCTATAGCTGTTTGCAAACATGTTTGCCAAGGTGCGCCATAGGGTGGTGAGGTTTTGGGTTCCACTGGATAGGTCAGGAGTCCACTACACATAGCAGGCAGCTACACAGGTAGCAGAGGTTGTGTGGCGTGGACTGGGCGGTTTTTTAGGTTATTACAGAATGGGCAACAGCCTCAAAGGGTGCGGGGCAAAGTCAGGACATGCGAGGACCAAGCATCAATCAGTATTGTAATTGTAAACTGTTGCAGCTGTGTTGGTAAAGTACCGGAACTTCAAGCGCTGATAGAAAGCACCCAAGCTGAAATCGTTATAGGTACGGAAAGCTGGCTGAAGCCAGAGATAAATTCTGCCGAAATTTTTACAAAGGCACAGATGGTGTTCAGAAAGGATAGATTGCATGCAACTGGTGGTGGAGTGTTTGTCGCTGTTAGTAGTAGTTTATCCTGTAGTGAAGTAGAAGTGGATAGTTCCTATGAATTATTATGGGTGGAGGTTACACTCAGCAACTGAGCTAGGTTAATAATTGGCTCCTTTTACCAACCTCCCGACTCAGCAGCATTAGTGGCAGAACAACTGAGAGAAAATCTGGAATACATTTCACATAAATTTCCTCAGCATGTTATAGTCTTAGGTGGAGATTTCAATTTACCAGGTATAGACTGGGACACTCAGATGTTTAGGACAGGTGGTAGGGACAGAGCATCGAGTGACATTATACTGAGTGCACTATCCAAAAATTACCTCGAGCAATTAAACAGAGAACCGACTCGTGGAGATAACATCTTGGACCTACTGATAACAAACAGACCCGAACTTTTCGACTCTGTAAACGCAGAACAGGGAACCAGTGATCATAAGGCTGTTGCAGCATCCCTGTATATGGAAGTAAACAGGAATATTAAAAAAGGGAGGAAGGTTTATCTGTTTAGCAAGAGTAATAGGAGGCAGATTTCAGACTACCTAACAGGTCAAAATGAAAATTTCTGTTCCGACACTGACAATGTTGAGTGTTTATGGAAAAAGTTCAAGGCAATCGTAAAATGTGTTTTAGACAGGTACGTGCCAAGTAAAACTGTGAGGGACGGGAAAAACCCACCGTGGTTCAACAACAAAGTTAGGAAACTACTGCGAAAGCAAAGAGAGCTTCACTGCAAGTTTAAATGCAGCCAAAACCTCTCAGACAAACAGAAGCTAAATGATGACAAAGTTAGCGTAAGGAGGGCTATGTGTGAAGCGTTCAGTGAATTTGAAAGTAAAATTCTATGTACCGACTTGACAGAAAATCCTAAGAAGTTCTGGTCTTACGTTAAATCAGTAAGTGGCTCGAAACAGCATATCCAGACACTCCGGGATGATGATGGCATTGAAACAGAGGATGACATGCGTAAAGCTAAAATACTAAACACCTTTTTCCAAAGCTGTTTCACAGAGCAAGACCGCACTGCAGTTCCTTCTCTAAGTCTTTGCACAAACGAAAAAATGGCTGACATCGAAATAAGTGTCCAAGAAATAGAAAAGCAACTGAAATCACTCAACAAAGGAAAGTCCACTGGACCTGACGGGATACCAATTCAATTCTACACAGAGTACGCGAAAGAACTTGCCCACCTTCTAACAGCCGTGTACCGCAAGTCTCTAGCGGAACGGAAGGTTCCAAATGATTGGAAAAGAGTATAGTTAGTCCCAGTCTTCAAGAAGGGTCGTCAAGCAGATGTGCAAAGCTATAGACCTATATCTCTGACATTGATCTGTTGTAGAATTTTAGAATATGTTTTTTGCTTGCATATCATGTCATTTCTGGAAACCCAGAATCTACTCTGTAGGAATCAACAGGGATTCCGGAAACAGCGATCGTGTGAGACCCAACTCACTTTATTTGTTCATGAGACCCAGAAAATATTAGATACAGGCTCCCAGGTAGATGCTATTTTCTTTGACTTCCGGAAGGCATTCGATACAGTTCCACACTGTCATCTGATAAACAAAGTAAGAGCCTACGGAATATCAGACCAGCTGTGTGGCTGGATTGAAGAATTTTTAGCAAACAGAACATAGCATGTTGTTATCAATGGAGAGACGTCTACAGACGTTAAAGTAACCTCTGGCATGCCACAGGGGAGTGTTATGGGACCATTACCTTTCACAATATATATAAATGACCTAGTAGATAGTGTTGGAAGTTCCATTCGGCTTTTCGCAGATGATGCAGAGAAGTTGCAGCATTAGAAAATTGTAGCGAAATGCAGGAAGATCTGCAGCGGATAGGCACTTGGTGCAGGGAGTGGCAACTGACCCTTAACATAGACAAATGTAATGTATTGTGAATACACAGAAAGAAGGATCCTTTATTGTATGATTATATGATAGAGGAACAATTTGAAGTGGAATGATCACATAAAATTAATTGTTGGTAAGGCAGGTGCCAGGTTGAGATTCACTGGGAGAGTCCTTAGAAAATGTAGTCCATCAACAAAGGAGGTGGCTTACAAAACACTCGTTCGACCTATACTTGAGTATTGCTCATCAGTGTGGGATCCGTACCAGGTCGGGTTGACAGAGGAGATAGAGAAGATCCAAAGAAGAGCGGCGCTTTTGTCACAGGGTTATTTGGTAAGCGTGATAGCGTTACGGAGATGTTTAGCAAACTCAAGTGGCAGACTCTGCAAGAGAGGCATTCTGCATCATTGTGTAGCTTGCTTTCAAGGTTTCGAGAGGGTGCGTTTCTGGATGAGGTATTGAATATATTGCTTCCCCCTACTTATACCTCCCGAGGAGATCACAAATGTAAAATTAGAGAGATTTGAGTGCGTATGGAGGGTTTCCAGCAGTCGTTCTTCCCGCGAACCATACGCGACTGTCACAGGAAAGGGAGGTAATGACAGTGGCATGTAAAGTGCCCTCCGCCACAAACCATTGGGTGGCTTGCAGAGTATAAATGTAGATGTAGATATGAAACAGGGTAGTAGTGCTGAAGGGTGGTTACGTTGGATCGACTGATGTCATTTGATGTCTGTCCAACCTCTCTGGCCTGGAATGAGATTTTCACTCTGCAGCAGAGTGTGTGTTGATATGAAATGTCCTGGAGATTAAAACTGTGTTCCGGACCAAGACTCTAACTCAGGACCTTTGCCTTTCGTGGGCAAGTGCTCTACCATCTGAGCTACCCAAGCATGACTCAATGCCAGTACTTTGTCTCCTACCTTCCAAACTTCACGGAAGCTCTCCTGTGAACCTTGCAGCAAAGGTCCCAAGTTTGAGTATTGGTCCGGCACACAGTTTTAATCTGCCAGGAAGTTTCTCTCTGGCCTGGTTCAAGCCTCATTCATGTGTCTGTGTGTATTAAAGCAATATGGCTGATTATGCATTTGCAGAATACACCAACCTGATCCTTATGAATGGCAAAGCTCATGGTAATGGAAGAGATGCTCATCACCTTTATTGAGATTGTTCTCCACAACATCCACCACATACTCTTTTTGCTCCAATTATGGAATGGCTTCTAGAAAGGTGTAGTGCTCCAAAGAGATGCTGAACATGCAAATAGGAAGAGGCCATACTGCATCATGTTGGAGAGAACCTTTCAGTGAGTACAAATGCAATTTCTCTCCTGTTAATGAGTGAAATTTTAAAACAAGTGATGGTCTGGGTTACATCTATAATAATTCAACCAGTGTAAGCAGGGGAGATTCTTCTGACTGGGGAAAATTCATTTATAGGCTTCCCCAGGTATCAGTCTTAGGTCCACTATTGTTTCTTGTATATGTAAACGATCTTCTATCTAATACACAACAAGAAGAATCACTTATTTTTGCAGATGACGCTAGTATTGTAACCAGTCTAAACATACATACAGCAATAGAAAAAATGGCAAGTAATGTTTTTAAAAGTATTGTTACAAGACAGTAACATCATGGACTGGCCTGCACAGAGTCCTGACCTGAATCCTATAGAACACCTTTGGGATGTTTAGGAACGCCAACTTCGTGCCAGACCTCACTGACCAACATCAATACCTCTCCTCAGTGCAGCACTCCATGAAGAATGGGCTGCCATTCCCCAAGAAACTTTCCAGCACCTGACTGAATGCCTGCCTGCGAGAGTGGAAGCTGTCATCGAGGCTAAGGATGGGCCAACACCATATTGAATTCCACGATTACCGATGGAGGGCACCACGAACTTGTAAGTCATTTTCAGCGAGGTGTCTGACTCTCAGTTACAAAAACATATTCAGTTCTATACTATCTAGAGGTATCACACCAATGAAAAGTGTAACACATGGTGAGGAAATAATAACATGGGTGGTAATTTCAAAAACTTTAAGTGTCCATGCTAATGAGAATTTAAATTGGAAAAAAACACATTTTGGAACCCCAAGGCAACTTAGTTCAGCCATATTTGCATTTTGAATCATTGCAACTCTTGGAGAGAGACAAATCAACAAGTTGACATATGCTGCACATTTTCATTCAGTAATGTGATATGGAAAAATGTTCTGGGCTAGCTCATCTTTAAGATATAGTCTTCATTGCTCAAATATGTGCTGTACAAATAATATGTGGTGGTCACCTACAATCATTTTATAGACATCTGTTTAAGGAGTTGCTGAACAACGATTTACATAATTGTAATACCAGAAGAAAGATGACATTCACTACTACACAGTACGCTCACCTTCAACAGAAAAAGAGGTACACAATGCTGCAACCAAAATTTTTGATCACTCACCCAGTGATATAAAATGTGTGACACACAATGAAGTTAAATTTGTAAACAAACTGACACCTCGTTACTTTCAGTGGAACTATTTATCTATTTTTATAATGTGTGAAAACTGGTGGGTAGGAACTAGTATCTCACATCTGCACTAAAAATAGTTGCATATCTTCAGCATGCAGTCATATTTACAAATGGACATGTAATATGAATGTAAAATGACTAATTCTACATCATTACGACTAATCACACAAATGATCCATGGAAAATGAAACTGATTGACTAACTAGAACACCAACTTAATTTTAGTTTTGGTATTACTGCTGACTGTTGGCCCAAATAAATTGTTAGGAATTTTTTTCCTCATAATTGGTGGGTTGCCAAAGCACTGTTCACTATAAGTAAGCATCCAAATGAAGATCTTTGCTGAACAAACTTTTACAGTTTCGTCAATTCAATACCTCTGCAGATTTATTATCGAAATTAAGACATTAATATTTAATGTGGAGTATAGACAGTTTCCTTGTTATATTCATTCTTTCATTTTGTTACTGCAGTGCATTTTAACATTACAGGGCCTCAGAAGCACTTTTTATTTGAAGAGTTACCCATGAAAAGCGTTCACCCCAAATTATTTTGTAGAAACATTATATGATTACTGTATGTTATACCTTCAAATACTTGCTGGGCATTTAGAAACTGTTGCATTTTCAACTTTTTTCACTTAAAGTGGAAAACAAATTCTTTAACACTTAAATTTGTAGCCTGTGTCCCTGTTGTCTCCTGAATGAGCATCAAGATAGAAACATCAAGGTGCCTAAATAGTTTTTACATTGACTGTATGAATTCTGTATATTGTAAATATAAAAACAGCTATGGCGATGTGTTATTAGCCTAGTAATGACTCAGTAATTAAAAAAGCTTTACTAGCAAATTTTTCATAATTTATTCTTGTATTTGTTTCTCACTGACAGATATTCCTGTGGACTTTGCATTCCACTACTGATGTTCTGTCACAGTATGGATGAAACATGGCTGCCACCTACTGTGTTATTGCGAAATGGGATTTACTGTGTATCTAGAGTGAAATTGTTCCATGTGGGGTAGTACAATAGAGCCATTGGCAAGCTGTAGGCTCTCAGTGGCAGGACATGCTTGGGTCAAGGTACCAGTTCATTAGCATTTTTAAAGCTAGTGTAGGGCTAAGTCAAGTGATAGAGGACTTACAGCCTTTGCATCCACAGTTTGGATAGGAACTGGGCATATGATACAGGTGCTGGCTTGGAAAGAATAGCTTCCCAGACTTGGGGGACCAACTGCACATTGTTGAGTTGTTCCAGAATCTTTATTGACCTTGCCTTAAAGTAACTGTAAACCTTGCTACTGCAGGGCTGAGGATGACTCCAATGACCTCAGGCATGTTACACTGGTACCGGTTGAGACTATTGACAGATGGGGCTTCAAAAGGCAAGGTCTACAACTGAACGAAATTAGGAAGGGGAGATTGGTTGAGTTAATTAGTGAAAACATGTTGTGTGAGTTTCAGATCACACATGGTCAAATACATGTTGTTATTGGTAGGCAGGCTAGGCCCTTTTCAGAATTAACCCAGACAACAAGTACTTTGTTTAAAAATTTGCTCATAGGTGTAGAAACTTCTCCTGTCAACTCACAATGGATAGATTCCAACCAAACAAGAAGCTTGCTGAAACTTCCTGGCAGGAAAAAATCGTGTGCCAGACTGAGACTCTAGCTCGGGACCTTTGCCTTTTCGGGCAAGTGCTCTACCAACTGAGCTACGCAAGCATGACTCACATCCTGTCCTCACAGCTTTACTTCTGTCAGTATCTCATCCTCTACCTTGCCCGCATGAAAGGCAAAGGTCCCAAGTT
Source organism: Schistocerca cancellata (assembly GCF_023864275.1). Classification (NCBI taxonomy): domain Eukaryota; kingdom Metazoa; phylum Arthropoda; class Insecta; order Orthoptera; family Acrididae; genus Schistocerca; species Schistocerca cancellata. The sequence continues at coordinate 190,404,595 of NC_064634.1, forward strand.
GAAGTTTCATATCAGCACACACTCCACTGAGTGAAAATCTCATTCAGGAAACATTCCCCAGGCTATGGCTAAGCTATGTCTCTGCAATATCATTTTTTCCAGGAGTGCTAGTTCTGAAAGGTTCGCAGGAGAGCTTCTGTGAAGTTTGGAAGGTAGGAGACTAGATACTGGCAGAAGTAAAGCTGTGAGGACGGGGCATGAGTCGTGCTTGGTAGAGCACTTGCCCACGAAAGGCAAAGGTCCCAAGTTCGAGTCTCAGTCCAGCACACAGTTTTAATCAGCCAAGAAGTTTCATATCAGCACACACTGTGCTGCAGAGTGAAAATATCATTCAAGAAGCTTGCTTATTGGGCATCAGAACCAGAAAGAAGCCACAAGGACAAATAACACTAGAACTGAAACAGATCTAACAATCATCAAAACTTCAGTCAATAAAAAATAAAATACAGCAATGTTACGTAATTTGCAACATGGAGCACTGCTATAGATATACAAAACCCAACAATATAAAATCATCCACATACAGAGGGAGAATCAGGTGTACAGGGTGTTTGACTATTATAGATGCGAATGAAAAGGTTGAGTACAGAACATTAAAACAAGCAAATAATCCTAATAGTCAAAAGTCTGGAAGCCAATTATCTTTCCCAAACTGGCACATGCACAAATATAGTCATGTCAGTGTTATGACACTGCTAATGTATAAAACTACAGTTGAATAATATTTCTTAATAATGAGAGGATATGTATGTGGTACTTGCACAATAGTACAAATGCACACTTCCGTTTGGTAGTTCAGGAATACATAGCATGAATCTTTGATAACAAGTACATCAGTTGTGGTTTACCAATACCAAGGCCTGCCAGGTCCCACCAACTTGAACCCAATGGGTTTTCTTTGTATGGGGATATTTAAAAACTATAATGCATTCCAGTCCTGTTGATAGTGTTGATGAACTCCATGTGGATGGTTGACAATGCAATGGAAACACACCTGGGATTTCTATATGTGTTTGGATATTGATGTCAAGATGTGCTGAAGCCTGCCTTCACATGAACGGTGGGCAAGTAAACTCTTGTAAAGTGTTTGTCTTCAAGTGTGTAACTGCAGTTTGGATCCTCAGGGACTCTGTTATACGTTCTTCATGTACTCATCAAAAACCTTGGGTCTCCAGACATGTGTATCTCATATCTTTAAATAAAGTCATCAAGACAAAAAAAGATGTACACTATGTGATCAAAACATCCGGACACCTGGCTGAAAATGACTTACAAGTTCGTGGCGCCCTCCGTCAGTAATCCTGGAATTCAATATGGTGTTGGCCCACCCTTAGCCTTGATAACAGCTTCCATTCTTGCAGACAGGCATTCAATCAGGTGCTGGAAAGTTTCTTGGGGAACAGCAGCCCATTCTTCATGGAGTGCTGCACTGAGGAGCGGTATTGATGTCAGTCGGTGAGGTCTGGCACAAAGTTGGCATTCCAAAAAAACCCAAAGGTGTTCTATAGGATTCAGGTCAGGACTCTGTGCAGGCCAGTCCTTGGTATTATTGTCGTGTAACCACTCCGCCACAGGTCGTGTATTATGAACAGTGCTCAAACATGCTGAAAGATGCAATCACCACCCCTGAATTGCTCTTTGACAGTGGGAAGCAAGAAGGTTCTTAAAACATCAATGTAGGCCTGTGCTGTGATAGTGCCATGCAAAACAACAGGGGGTGCAAGCCCACTCCATGAAAAACATGACCGCACCATAACACCACCACCTCGAAATTTTACTGTAGGCACTACACACACTGGCAAATAATGTTGACCAGGCATCTGCCATACCCACACCCTGCCATCGGATCACCACATTGTGTACTGTGAGTCATCACGCCACACGAATTTCCACTGTTCAATCGTCCAATGTTTACGCTTCTTACACCAAGTGAGGCATCATTTGGCATTTACTGGCATAATGTGTGGCTTATGAGCAGCCACTCAACCATGAATTCCAAGTTTTCTCACCTCTTGCCTGTCATAGTACTTGCAGTGGATCCTTATGCAGTTTGGAATTTCTGTGTGATGGTCTGGATAAATGTATTCCTATTACACATTACAATCCTCTTCAACTGCTGGCAGTCTCTTGTCAGTCAACAGACAAGGTTGGCCTGCACACTTTTGTGCTGTGCATGTCCCTTCACACTTCCACTTCACTGTCACATTGGAAACACTGGACCTAGGGATGTTTAAGAGTGTGTAAATCTCGCGTACAGACGTATGACACAAATGACACCCAATCACCTGACTGAGTTCTGCGGTGTGCCCCATTCTGTTCTCTCAAAATGTCTAATGACCACTGAAGTCACTGATATGGAGTACTTGGTGGTAGGTGGCAGCACAATGTACTTAATATGAGAAACGTATGACATTGGGGGTGTCCGGATACTTTTGATCACACAGTGTAATTCACATTTTTGTATTTTATTTTGCAGAAAACTTGAATCATCATGACACTGAATGCCACACAAAGGGAAAGGGATAATTTCTATTTGTTTTTTATTTTTTCCAAAGTAATGCTCAAAGCACATGCTATTACTTAGGATAGTTTTTGGAATGGCGTTTTTGATCCTTTGTAATTTTTTGTTTTTGTAATACAAATAAGTATTTACAGCTGTATGTTTTCAGTATCACTATCCTTTTTAATAAATACTATTTTTTTTGGAAATGGTATCATAAGTTATACAGTCCTAGTAAGAAACTGCAAATATTTGCATGTTGTTGGCCACATTTTCTAATCTATGTACTCTTTAAATGCTACTTTCACAGACGCAGTATACTCGCCTTTGAAACTTAATGAAGACTAGAAAAGAATATGCAAAAGCAAAATCTCTTAAAATTAGAGAAAGATGTAAAAAGAGGCAAATAAAAGTTGCGTTAGATGTTGAAGTGCCAGAAAATGCTACTCTGGTAGAAAATATTGTAGAAGAAAAAGCTGTTGCTAGGGACTTGCTGCTTCATAACATAAAAAGAAATTTATACTAAACTACAAAGAAGAAACAAATTCAGTTGTTAACTGTACCAGCATCACTGAATTGTTATTGGGAAAAAATTCAAAATATTTTTGAAGTTTCTGATTACTCCTTGCAATAAGAACTGAACCTTGTTAAAAGAGCCAAACCTGGAAAGAGGAAAGTAGCTGAAACCTGGAGGAACTGATTTAGTAATAACTTTTTACTAGACTGATGAACAGTCTAAAGAGTTACCAAGTATAAAAGATGCTGAAAACACAGTAGAAAAACAATATAAAAGAAAATGGTTGATTATTTATTTTATTGGGAGTCTTTCATCTAAATTGGAAAATAACTTGTTCCATACAGTTTTGTCACCGAATTTCAATCAAAATGTTACAGTATAAGACACCTAGAGAATCATCTTGTGTAAATATTACCACAGTGTCAATGAACCTTAGTGAAAATAACTCTTTTACTAACCAGGACAAAGCCAAATGATACTACTGGACACTCCCATTCTGTTATAATTTATTGTATTGTATTGTATTGTATTTTTATTGATCCAGGAAATCATAGTATTGTACAGCTGTACATATGATATTGGATAGGTCAAGAGAGCTATTTACAAGTAATTTTTACAAACTGATTTTTACATTATTTTGTAGCAAGGAAATTATCTATCTTAAACAAAACAGTTAATAAAAATTTTTACACCTTGATGTTTACATTACTTTGTAGCAAGGAAATTATCTATCATAAACAAAGCAGTTAATACAAATCATAGAATTGTAAGGTTGTACATACGATATTGGACAGGTCAAGGGAACATATTTACAAGTAATATTTAATAAATTGATTTTACATTATTTTGCAATGAGGAAGTTAGCTATCTTTAACAAAACAGTAAATACAAATGTTGTATGGTAAAATACAAACAGCCAATACAAATGTAATAGTAAAGTAGTCCAGTGTATTTCATAGACATGCACAGTATATAATAATCCAGTATATTTCATAGACATGCACAGTATATAATTTTCAGACCTAATTGAACATTTCTCATATTGTTTACATTTTTAACCCCTTTCAAAAAAATGATCAACTGCATAAAAACAATGGTCCAAGAGATATTTTTTTAACTTATGTGCGAAGGCTCTTGGGTTCTTTGTTGCTTTGATTTCATTGGGTAAATTATTATACATTTGTATCCCAACATTTAAAACACTTTTTTGGTAGCAGGTAGTTCTGGACTGAATCATATGTAGGTCAGATTGCTGCCTTGTTGCATAGTTATGAATATCTCCATTGAATTTTAGTGTGCAGTCATTGTTTAACAGGTGTGACTTGACAAATGAGACGATATTATAAATGTAAGCAGAGGGCAGTGTCATAATGCCATTTGTTTTGAAATGTTGTCTGCATGATTTGTTATGTCTTAGATTACATATTATGCGTATTGCCTGTTTTGGCATTTTGAAAATATATCTACCTCCAGGTGAGTTCCCCCAAAATATGATTCCATACTGTAATGTAGAATGGAAGTAAGCATAATATACATGTATGAGAACAGATTTTGTGACTGATTTTTTGAGTACCTAAAAAATAAAGGTAAAATTTATTTAAATGTGTATGTTATATCTTATGACATGAAATATGACATCTGCATGGTTAACAACATTCAAGAAACTGTGACTGAATTCATTAAAGAAAAGATAAAGACTATTTCAGTGATGGCTCTGTAGGTCAATAAAAAAATAAATTTAATTTTATAAACCCATGTATTCAACAACATGATTTTGCTATTTGTGCTGAGTGATCATTCTTTGCAATTAGCTACAGGAAAAAATGAGTGTGCTGGCATAAGAGGGAGAGTTAAAAGATTAGCACAATAGGAATTTTTACAAAAAAAAAACTCCTGGCAAATTGAATTCTATCTGCATTCTTTCCAGTTTTGTTATTTTACATCACCATAGTTTTAATTTATTTTTGAAGAATCTGTAAATCATGCACATTCTGATGTTTTAACAGAGCACTTTTCAAAACTTCAGACACTTATTGGAACCACAAGCTTAGATCATTTTAAGCCATTTGATTGTTTAGGGAATTTGGAAGCAAGGATGATTAGTACTTATGCGGAGCCCACCTTGAAATATAACTGAAAGAATAATTTGCATCTTTTGTGAGAGAAGAAAATGTGATCTCATCAACATATGTAGCTTGTAAATATTTCAGTCTGCGGTACTCTGGGATAATCATGTACAACTAAATACAACAACACATAATGTTACCACACAACATACACCTGTTTCAGGACCTTTAGCACCATTTCTTTGACCCAAATGAGAGGTTATTTGCATGGTCCTCAATCCGCATATGCTTGCTTTTGTTAAATGTCCTGAAACATTAACTGGAAGAACATACCAATTTTCAGGAATGTATGTGCTCTATTCAGAAAAAAATATTACTGTTATAAATTCATTCTACTGTAAGTAGTGTTGTTAAAAAAATTACGTTAGCTTAACCTCATTTAAATTCTGTGAATTTGAAGTTTACTCACTTAAATTTTCAGAAGTTCAAAATTATACTACTCAGGGCACTTGAAAAATAGTTTCTTTTAGCTTCTCACAGAAAAAGACAAAAAGAACAAAAATTCCATTAATTTTATTTTCCCAAGTGATAGCCCATGCTTTAAGAATTATTTGCACAAAAATGATCACAATTTTCCCTTTGTGTCATAAACTGCACACTATAGAACAAAGGCTCTCCAAATATCATATTGTTTGGATGATATATAAAAAATTTTAACTTCAAAAGTTTGAACTACCATAGAATGGAAACAGAGAGGAATAAAATGCTAAAATTTGGTAGATTATTACTACTTTTTCTTCTTATTTTTTTTTCTTCTGGTTGAATGGTTAAATCAACATGGAATGACCACAAAATAATATTATAAGGAGACATAAATATATACACAAGTATCATGAATGAAACCAGCAACAGTATCATAAACTTTCTTCTCAGTTTTGGCATGTGGCAGTGGGCCAACAGTTCAACAAGATAGGGAATACTGTGTTGCACATGTGAAATATTATAGATTGTGATCATTTCTGCAAACTAATGAAAGTAAAAACTGTGTTGGGTAAGTCAACCAGACAGCAGACCTCCAGAAGATCTCTTTCAAAAACTGAACAAACTTTTTGGAGAGTATTGCTAAACCAACGCTGGGAAGAAATGTATACAGAAAATAACTTTGTGGATGCAAAATTATCTAAGTCCTCCACAAAATTTAAACCAAAGTTCAAGCAATCATTTCCAAAAACATCCACATAAACAGTGATTCCCATTAAAAACAAGAGGATAGTAGCAGGTATTGCAAAGTCCTCCCACACCATCTCAGTTCCATTAGAAAACCCATACTAAACAGAGTTCTTAAACAAGTATCAAAGATATGAAAAGCTTTACAAAAAGGTGTTGCTTGCTGCAAAAAAGAAAATAACAAAACAATATTTAATGCTAAAGATAAAAGCAAAACAGTCTAGAAAGATGTAAAATAAGAAATGGGAAAAAACAGAAACTCAGTAACTTACAAATAAATGACAGAAGTAAGTTGATAAATGACCATAGAAACTAGCAAATTTTGTCAGTGAATACTGTTCAGGTATCACAGGGAAACTACAGCAAAAATTCCAAAAATCAAATGTTGTTCCAGTAAAAAGTTATGCTGAAACTACAATGCTGTTACTACCCACAACAGAGTACGAAGTCAGCAAAATATACAAAAATTAAAAAAAAAAGGAGTCAGCAAGTGTAAGGTTTGTAAATGCCAATCAGTCTTCTTATACTTGGATCAGAAAAACAAAGTGATTGACAATTAGACATTCAAAGGGGCAGTACTCTCAGTTCACTATTATCTACACCCCAAATACAGCCACAGCAATAGTTATGCAATCCAGTATTGAATTCCTCTGTAAGTTTTCCAGTAACCTGTAGTACTGAGTTCATGTTGCAAGTCCGTAATAGCTTTATTGCTGTGCTGCTCACTTTTGCTATTAGTTGCAGACATTCTTTTGAATATTACGAAAAAAACTGCACAAAGAAACAAAGCCTATGATGAAAAGAAATCATATTAGCAATCATAATTGTCATCTGTAGTGGAATGTGACAATAGTGAACAAAATAGAAGGTGCAATTAAGCTTGTTCCCTGGTTTCTTGTTGCTATTGCAGCTTTTCTGTAAACAATTAACTGTCACCCAAATTTGTCATTCTCATCTGAGTATAGAGAATGTATAGACAAGGTCCCATTAACTGACGTAATAAATCAGTCTTTCAGCTCATGTAACTTTCCGGAATATTTGAGACGACAAGAGCTGCACTTCTACTTAGGAAAGGTGATGCAGAAGGTATGGGCCCATTTCTCAGCTGTCATCATTCTCAGAAATAATAGAATCTATTATGAAAGGCAGAAAAATAAATTACTTGAATGAATATAACATCCTCCAAGATGCACATTTCTGTTTCCAGAGTAGCAGAAGTACAGAATTAATTAAAGTGGTACTTGATGAACTAAACAAAGATGAATCTGTCACAAGCATATTTTTTTGATCTATCAGCCTTCGATGCTGTTGACCATAAAATTCTGTTAAAAACTAGAATCATTATGGATAAGGGGAATTGCCAGATTATTTTTATTTTTATTTTTTTGTATATTATTGTAGGAGTCCCCAAGACCAGCTTTTGACAATCAGTATTGTTTTTAATATAGAGGGTGAAGTGAAATTTGTACAGTCGGGCTTCGCAGCACGATTCCTCACATGCCAGCGATAAAAAAATGTCTATTATCACAAAATTTCGGCCGGCGAGTACATCTGGCAGAAAAATGATGTTAAAGAGTGGCAGTCTGGCAACACTGAAACCACATGTACGGTAACTACCTCTGTCAGCAGTTGTTCTTTGTACTGTACAGTTGGTGCAGTAGATAGAATTTTGGGTTGCTAGGCTGGAGGTCAATGTTTCGATCCTGGGTTGAAGCATATGTTTTGTATTTGGTAAATGTAGTCCAGGTGGTACGGTATCTGGCATATTAATCATCAACAGCGACTGCAGCAGGTCTTCCACAAAACATTTGCACTTACGTGCTACAATCGTAGAAGTGGAAGATTGGTCAGTTTCGAAAGAAGCCCTTTTCATGTCGTGGGCGAGAATTTATTTGCACGACTTCATCTTATTGATGCAAAACAGGTTTACTTTGTACCCTCCTCTGATGGTCCCATAGATTATCACGAACTATTATTCTTGCCTCGTTGATGTCTATTACAGCTTTTGAAAATAATAACATGGTATCACTGGTATTATGTGACCTAAGCAAAGCTTTTGATTGCATTCCTGTTGACATACTACTTGGGAAACTAGAGTTTTATGGGGTGAGAGGGAGCGCTTTATCTGTGATAAATTCTTATTTAAGTAACCGAAAACAATTCGTTTCAGTCAGAAATTTAAATTCTTCCATCATGGAAATCAGCACAGGTGTACCACAAGGGTCTATCCTTGGACCCTTCTTCTTCATTGTCGCTTTTAATGATTTACCTAAAAATATAGCTCACCCTGTTGTGTGTTATGCTCACGACACAGCACTACTTACCACACATCAGAACATTTCAGATCTGAATAACCTAACAAAAGAAACACTAGATAAGGCCCTGGACTGGTTTGCAGCCAATAAGCTCCTATGCAACCCTGACAAAACACAACAACTTTTAATGGGAACATCAAATGAAGTAGGCAATAAGTCGGTAAAACTCTTACGTATTCACATTGACTCAAAACTATATTGGGAGGAACATGTCAATCATGTGTGTGAAAAAATATCTCGGATGGCATACCTTCTCTTGAAACTAAGGGAGGTAGTGAGCTTGGAGTACCTCAGGGTGACATACTTTGGGCTATTCCAGTCACATATTGCATATGGTCTTATTATGTGGGGGCACTCTCCTCACATCAAAAACGTATTGAAATTACAAAAAAGAGTCATACGTATAATATGTAAAAGAGGTCATAGGGAGCACTGTCGTCCTCTTTTTTCCAGACTCAGAATACTTACAATTATAAATTTATATATCCATGTGTCTGTACTCTATATTAAAAATAATATTTCAGAATTTATTGCCAGAAAGGAAATACACGAACACAACACCAGGGCGAACGGTAATTTAGACATACCGCGCCACAGATTAGCGAGAACAGGAAATTCCCACCAAGTTAACCCACTCAAAATGTTCAATAAACTGCCAATTCATGTTCAGTCTATGGATACAAATTCTTTTAAAATTAAGTGGTACAGCTGGCTGTCAGATCATCCATTCTATGACATTAAAGAATTCTTTGAGATGCCTCAGGAGAATATAAGCATTTAAAAGTTGTCTGTAGTTAAACATATTATTTTGTGCTGTGGTTAATCGTGTGTAATTACAAAGTTTATACTATAAACAATAAAATACCATATTATATTAGATTATAAGATAGCTTGTTGCGTTAGCTTTTAAAAGCTATCCTTTGTAATTTGGTACACTGCCATGCTTCAAATGTATAAATATTATGTTTGGACCGCAGTTGAACCCGACTGAGCGGGTGTTCAAGGAGTTTAATCGTTTTATTCGTACGTATATACCAAATCAGCAGACTCGCTGGGTTGACTTTGTGTCACCTTTCGAGGAAATTGTGAATAATCACCCACACCTGTCTACTGGTTTCACTCCGAGTGAGTTGATGTCTTCTGACCAAGAGAAAAATGTATGGGTCAATTCAATTCCTAAGTGTAACAACACAAGCGCTAGTTTAGACGCCAGAATAAGACAAGCTCTAACAACGTTGACCACCCAAGCCAATTTACGCAAGAAGGCATATGACAAACATATTAATAAGGTGTTAGCATATAAAGTAGGCGAAAAGGTCTTGCTAAAAACACACTTTAAACCATCGTTGCTCTTACGCAAAAATCGAAAATGGCGAAGTCTTTTTGAGAGACCTCACGAGATCCTTCGTATACCGCACACAGGTTGTTATCTGATTTCTGATCCCGCAAATGGTAAAATAAAAGGGTTATACCATAAGACAGATCTTAAAAAGTATCATGCTATAGAATAAGTCAAAAGCAAAGCTTTACAATGACAAGAGGTTAGCCGCTAGTGACTAAGTGACAACTGATCTGACTTCGTTAAAAAATGGCTTAGAATAAATTACACGACAGTGAGTCTATCTTGCTATACAGCAGAGAATTTAAAATATGCTATCTTGAGCCATAATTTAAGTACAGACAAGCTGATTTAAAAAATCTTGTTTAAAAAAGAAAGTGATCAACTCCAATAACTCTAGTTTTAAGATTTAGTTTTAAGGAGATAATATTTAAGAGAGAAAAATGAAATATAAAGCGAAGGATGTGCCTAACAAGCCGGCTTCTGCGATATGAAATGGTAAAGAAGTGAAAATAAAACAAAATATGTAAGAAATGTTTTTTAAGTTCAAGGAGCAATGATCGAGAAACGAAATTTATTTTCGTCAAGGACAAGGGTCGCTTGACAATTACTGGTTCCTGATCCCACTAAAAAGGATAACAAGTAACTAACAAGTCAGCTATGTCTAGATTAAGTTCTAATCTACATAGAAATCTGGAACAGGTTCATCTCTGCATTAAAATGACGTAATGTTTACGAAGCATGTGAGATACTTGTTAAGTACCAACATGACCACGAAAGCGCTATCCTTCAGCTAGATACACAAAGTAGCATTAATTGTAATTGCAATACCCAGATCAGATACATTCAAAGCCATAAGTGAAATAAATACCAAGTATAAGAGCGTAAGTGACAAGGACAAAGCAATGATGACTTAAGGTTATATATAGAGGCCAATGCAGTGTAGCGCAAGCAGGCATCAAAAAATGGTTCAAATGGCTCTGAGCACTATGCGACTTAACTTCTGTGGTCATCAGTCGCCTAGAACTTAGAGCTAATTAAACCTAACTAACCTAAGGACCTCACACACATCCATGCCCGAGGCAGGATTCGAACCTGCGACCGTAGCGGTCGCTCGGTTCCAGACTGTAGCGCCTAGAGCGGCACGGCCACTCCGGCCGGCCAAGTCATAAGGAACAAGGAGTTGTTTGCTAGATTTCTTCTTCTATGTACTATCATATCGATGTCGTTCTTCTGAATTTGTGTAAATATCCTAACCCGCTTAAACCCGTCCTGTAGACTTGACGTCACAGATTGAGAAATGCGGTTGACGTGGAAGGCTGGTTTGGCATACGATTTTTAAAAGGAAACGCGTGAACGAAATCGGGAAAAGCTCGTTTTGAAATGTCTTAATTTTTCCTTTTAAAGTCAATCCGAGACGCAAACCGAGATCGCGATAAGGAATTTGAATATTTTCTTGAATGGTGTTCTGTTCTCATGTGAGAGGGCGATAAAATGTGACTATCCTCACATCCAGTAAAAAGGAAATTTTTGTTGAAATGACAGTGATAACTTTAATGAATCTAATGAATAGAAAGAACGATTCAAATGAATTAAAATAATAATAATAATAATAATAATAATTGCTAAAAGATCGGAGAAACTAATGTATTGTGACAGTGAACTAAAAGCATAATTAGTCTTAGAGAAAGATGATGAACAATGTAAAGTGAAATGTTAAGGTAGTTACCAACAAAGCAACAGAGACTGAAATGGACATGATAATCGAAGCTCTCAATTAGCAAGCTTCAAAGTGAGACAAACTACTTGATTATAAACTGTAAAAAATTTGTGTACATAGTAGTGTATAAGTGAAGGCTTAAAATGCTGTGGAAGTCTGCCACAGACACGAAGCAATCCGTCGTCGTTATAAGTAAGTGATAAAAGTGTTAAACGTGTAGATAGGCCGACAGACAGTGACAGTCCGGTTGTGTAACCGGAGGCGGTGATGTGATTAAGTGCAGTGCATCGGAAATTAAGTGTAAGTATTAGCTGCTTTGCAAAATGCGAGCGCGAGCCTACCTTAAAATCTTCAAAATCGGCTGGAAAATGTGGAGGCAGGGATGGTTTCAATGGAGTCTCTGTCCCTGGTAACCCACGTCCCTCCTCACCAGCTCAGCAAACCACAAAATACCACAACACCATCGACACAACGTGTTCACTGAACCGTGCGCGGAAAAGCTGAAACACCGCGAGGAGGCTAGTGAGCGCGCCTCCAGTTGCGATTCAGCTCTAACAATCAACAGCCTGTGTCAACGTCCAATGACGCAACAAACGCGTTAAATTTAAAGTGATGTACTAGCACAGCACTCCCGCTGCAGTTCCACGAAAGCCGCTCCCAAAATAAAAGACTCTTATATGAGTTCACAACATATCACATACTATGCTAATGTTATATCCCGTGAATGAAATGCGAACAGCCAAACCACACGTGAATAGTGACAAAGTCAAATTCCTATGAATCCCAAGTCCTAAAATTAGATTTAAGCTTAGTTCTTAGACTGTTGTTGTTGTTGTTGTTGTGGTCTTCAGTCCTGAGACTGGTTTGATGCAGCTCTCCATGCTACTCTATCCTGTGCAAGCTTCTTCATCTCCCAGTACCTACTGCAACCTACATCCTTCTGGATCTGCTTTGTGTTTTCATCTCTTGGTGTCCCTCTACGATTTTTACCTTCCACGCTGCCCTCTAGTACTAAATTGGTGATCCCTTGATGCCTCAGAAAATGTCCTACCAACCGATCCCTTCTTCTAGTCAAGTTGTGCCACAAACTTCTCTTCTCCCCAATCCTATTCAATACCTCCTCATTAGTTATGTGATCTACCCATCTAATCTTCAGCATTCTTCTGTAACACCACATTTCGAAAGCTTCTATTCTCTTCTTGTCCAAACTATTTATCGTCCATGTTTCACTTCCATACATGGCTACACTCCATACAAATACTTTCAGAAACGACTTCCTGACACTTAAATTTATACTCGATGTTAACAAATTCCTCTTCTTCAGAAACGCTTTCCTTGCCATTGCCAGTCTACATTTTATATCCTCTCTACTTCGACCATCATTAGTTATTTTGCTCCCCAAATAGCAAAACTCCTTTACTATTTTAAGTGTCTCATTTCCTAATCTAATACCCTCAACATCACCCGACGTAATTCGACTACATTCCATTATCCTCGTTTTCCTTTTGTTGATGTCCATCTTATATCCTCCCTTCAAGACATATCCATTCCGTTCAACTGCTCTTCCAAGTCCTTTGCTGTCTCTGAAAGAATTACAATGTCATCAGCGAACCTCAAAGTTTTTATTTCTTCTCCATGGATTTTAATACCTACTCCGAATTTTTCTTTTGTTTCCTTCACTGCTTGCTCAATATACAGATTGAATAACATCGGGGAGAGGCTACAACCCTGTCTCACTCCCTTCCCAACCACTGCTTCCCTTTCGTGTCCCTCAAGTCTTACAACTCTTCTATACAAATTGTAAATAGCCTTTCGCTTCCTATATTTTACCCCTGCCACCTTCAGAATTTGAAAGAGAGTATTCCAGTCAACATTGTCAAAAGCTTTCTCTAAGTCTACAAATGCTAGAAACGTAGGTTTGCCTTTCCTTAATCTAGCTTCTAAGATAAGCCGTAGGGTCAGTATTGCCTCACGTGTTCCAGTATTTCTACGGAATCCAAACTGATGTTCCCCAAGGTCGGCTTCGACTAGTTTTGCCATTCAGCTGTAAAGAATTCGTGTTAGTATTTTGCAGCCGTGACTTATTAAACTGATAGTTCGGTAATTTTCACATCTTCAACACCTGCTTTCTTTGGGATTGGAATTATTATATTCTTCTTGAAGTCTGAGGGTATTTCGCCTGTCTCATACATCTTGCTCACCAGATGGTAGAGTTTTGTCACTACTGGCTCTCCCAAGGCCGTCAGTAGTTCTAATTCGAATGTTGTCTACTCCCGGGGCCTTGTTTCGACTCAGATCTTTCAGTGCTCTGTCAAACTCTTCACGCAGTATCATATCTCCCATTTCATCTTCATCTACATCCTCTTCCATTTCCATAATATTGTCCTCAAGTACATCGCCCTTATATAGACCCTCTATATACTCCTTCCACCTTCCTGCTTTCCCTTCTTTGCTTAGAACTGTGTTTCCATCTGAGCGCTTGATATTCATACAAGTGGTTCTCTTTCTCCAAAGGTCTCTTTAATTTTCCTGTAGGCAGTATCTATCTTACCCCTAGTAAGATAAGCCTCTACATCCTTACATTTATCCTCTAGCCATCCCTGCTTAGCCATTATGCACTTCCTGTCGATCTCATTTTTGAGACGTTTGTATTCCTTTTTGCCTGTTTCATTTACTACATTTTTATATTTTCTCCTTTCATCAATTAAATTCAATATTTCTTCTGTTACCCAAGGATTTCTACTAGCCCTCGTGTTTTTACCTACTTGATCCTCTGCTGCCTTCACTACTTCATCCCTCAGAGCTACTCATTCTTCTTCTACTGTATTTCTTTCCCCCATTCCTACCATTTGTTCCCTTACGCTCTCCATGAAACTCTGTACAGCCTCTGGTTTAGTCAGTTTATCCAGGTCCCATCTCCTTAAATTCCCACCTTTTTGCAGTTTCTTCCGTTTTAATCTACAGTTCATAACCAATAGATCGTGGTCAGAGTCCACATCTGCCCCTGAAAATGTCTTACAATTTAAAACCTGGTTCCTAAATCTCTGTCTTACCATTATATAATCTATCTGATACCTTTTAGTATCTCCAGGGTTCTTCTATGTATACAACCTTCTTTAATGATTCTTGAACCAAGTGTTAGCTATGATTAAGTTGTGCTCTGTGCAAAATTCTACCAGGCGGCTTCCTCTTTCATTTCTTACCCCCAATCCATATTCACCTACTACGTTTCCTTCTTTCCCTTTTCCTACTACCGAATTCCAGTCACCCATGACTATTAAATTTTCGGCTCCCTTCACTATCTGAATAATTTATTTTATTTCATGATACATTTCTTCAATTTCTTCGTCATCTGCAGAGCTAGTTGGCATATAAACTTGTACTACTGTAGTAGGCGTGGGCTTCGTGTCTATCTTGGCCACAATAATGCGTTCGCTACGCTGTTTTTAGTAGCTTACCCGCATTCCTAGTTTTTTTATTCATTATTAAACCTACTCCTGCATTACCCCTATTTGACTTTGTATTTATAACCCTGTATTCGCCTGACCAGAAGTCTTGTTCCTCCTGCCACCGAACTTCACTAATTCCTAGTATATCTAACTGTAACCTATCCATTTCCCTTTTTAAATTTTCTAACCTACCTGCCCGATTAAGGAATTTGACATTCCACGCTCCGATCCGTAGAACGCGTTTTCTTTCTCCTGATAACGACGTCCTCTTGAGTAGTCCCCGCCCGGAGATCCGAATGGGGGACTATTTTACCTCCGGAATATTTTACCCAAGAGGACGCCATCATCATTAACCATACAGTAAAGCTGCATGCCCTCGGGAAAAATTACGGCTGTAGTTTCCCCTTGCTTTCAACCGTTCGCATTACCAGCACAGCAAGGCCGTTTTGGTTAGTGTTACGAGGCCAGATCAGTCAATCATCCAGACTGTTGCCCCTGCAACTACTGAAAATGCTGCTGCCCCTCTTCAGGAACCACGCGTTTGTCTGGCCTCTCAACAGATACCCCTCCGTTGTGGTTGCACCTACGGTACGGCTATCTGTATCGCTGAGGCACGCAAGCCTCCCCACCAACGGCAAGGTCCATGGTTCATGGGGGGGGGGGGAGTTCTTAGACTAATGGGTATTTATATTTTTTGTTACATGTAACGTGTGTACCTGACGTGCGAGCGAGAGTCGCCGATCAGAGCTGCTGAAAAGTTTTCTACTCGGAGAACGCAAAGTAGCAATCCAACTTTTCCGGGGATAAGCTTCACCTGGACAAGAATCTAATTTTAACTTACCTGTCAAATACACAAACAATGAAAGCGTAAAAATCATGACAACTCGTGAGCAATGGAAAATGGGCACGTGTGAGAAAGTCCATGTGTGAGAATTGTGTGTGTATAAAAATATGAATGTCTGTGTGTTTTCTTTAGTTTTTAAATTTTTTTGTGTATCTTTACCTTTGGAAATGTCTTAGTCTATGAATGAGAGATCTTGTGTAATCCTAATAATCAAATGACAGGAATACTGTGTTTGATCAATGTACATCTGTAAAGTAGTCAATCCCGTAATGTTAACGGTGACATGTGAATCCTGGTAATCTCCTTGATTTCCAAGATTCCCATGGACGGCATTGTAACATTATGTGATTGCCTTATCATTTTAAATCATTCAATAATCGAGCAGTCGCTCGGGAACAGCTACAGTTAGCAAATAATGTTGCGAGAATGTAAAAGGTGAACGTCCTGTGACGTAACGTGTTTATTGTCGAAGCGCCGTCAGAGATGCAGTGAGTTACTGACTTTGCAAACTGCGGCGCGAAAAACGGACAGAAGAAGAACACTTTTACACATTTTTTTGGATGTACGAGATATTCTCGATGAACAGTAACTCATTTTTCTCTTGTCTCTTGTAACTTGTGTCGGACGCGCATGTCTTGCCGCCGTATTATTATTGTTAAAAATAATATTATTTTAGTGTAAAGTAAAAGTGCAATACTGCTTAGCAGTAGATTTATTGTGCGACGTGTATGTGAAAACGTCAAAGGAATTATTTTCATTACGAGAAGAGAAGTGCCAGTCAAAACGGCATCCATGTTAAATCCTTCGTTGCAGTAAGTTCATCTATTAATTGCCATAAATTCAGAGTTAAACGGAACTGGTGTATGGACTATTTATTTACTATAGAATCTATGTCTCACTCCTTCATGAAGTTATTTATTTTCTTTATGTTTCTGCCAAATAGAGAGTTCACAGTCACGAATTTTTCGTCGGAATCGGATCGAAGTTGCATGCCGCGAAATATTTTCTCCGCGCCATATTCTACTGCATAACTACGGTCGCTTGGGAAATTCATGTTGAGCTATCCAAAAATAATTACATTTTGAATAGGCATTTACTCTCCTCTGCAATGCAACTTCCGACTGATCAGACGATCCAACAAGAAACAGCCGCACACGGTCGGCGTTCGCGAATATATTTCCATCGCTGATTATAGCTAGATGTTACACACAAAAGTAAACATATTGTTATAATTAGCGACTACGAGCGGGGACATTTATAAGTGTATGTTTATGTATACACATTACGTAAACATATCGTTATAACCTGCATCCGGCAGATTGCCATCAGCGGGTGCAATTCTGTGAATGGTTCCAACAACAACAGGAAGCCAACGATGACTTCGTGAACACCTTAATATGTTTGGATAAAGCAGCATTCAGTCACGAGGGTGTTTTCAATATGCACAATGCTCACCATTGGTGTGAGGTTAACCTGCATGTCACCCGCGACCGCGGCTAAGTTCGCTTTGGTATCAGTGTCTAGGCTGTAAAATTGGGTGACAGGTCTTTGGGCCCCTACATGTTGCCTGGCCGATTGACTGCATGAAGGTATTGTGCATGTCCTTAGGTAAGTTAGGTTTAAGTAGTTCTAAGATTTAGGGGACTGATGACCTCAGATGTTAAGTCCCATAGTGCTCAGAGGCATTTGAACCATTTCTTCCGGTGGGGACACCTGAATGAGCATGTGTACTCTACTTTGCCGACGAATGTGGAAGAATTGGTAGCGCATGTTCATGCTGATCTTGTTACTGTGGACACAGCTTTGCTGTGAAGGGTCCAGAGCTGTATGATCCGGCGGGTTGTGCAATGTTTGGACGTGCAAGGAGGTTGCTTTGAGGATCTATTGTTCTGAGGACAATATATTCTGTTGCGAAGGTCATGTGGTCATTAATATGGACGTTATTAATGTCACTGGTTGCTAATGTGCTACATCTGAGTGCTCATATTAGATGTAGTATAAATGAGAAGTAGATGTTGTCTTATTGTACTGTGCTATCATTTTTAGCATCTCAAAATTGATATTGTTTTTGTGGTTATTCTGTCCTATGACAGGTCATTTGTTTCAACTGTCTATTTCTTATTTATCTAACCACGTATTTGTTATGTTCAGCATTACATAATGTTGTAAATTCAGGATACAGTGACCTAAGAAATGGTGTATATTACAATATGAAACGTCAGAACGAAATAAAAAAAGTGCTCCTTAATCCAGGATCGAACCCTCCACCTCCTACATGCAAAGCCAAATCACTATCCACTGGACCAACCGTGCAACATGGCTCGTAACTGATGGCAGTGGTAGTTACCATACATGTGGTCACAGTGTTGACAAACTGCCGCTATTTAATGTACTTTTGCTGCCTGATGTACTCGCTGGACGTAATTTTGTG
The DNA here is from genome assembly GCF_023864275.1 of Schistocerca cancellata. NCBI lineage: Eukaryota > Metazoa > Arthropoda > Insecta > Orthoptera > Acrididae > Schistocerca > Schistocerca cancellata. The sequence goes on from NC_064634.1 coordinate 190,423,003, forward strand.
ACACGTGAGGAGTCGCACTGCGAAGCCTGAATGAGCGAATCTCGCTTCACCATGTATATCTATGACTTTCCAGACATTTTTAAACATGAGGAGGGCGGGAAATTTCTTTTTGTTGATGACAGCAACATTGTAATTGCAGGTAAAACTAGAACTCCAAGAAGAGATAGCAAATGGAACCTTAAAGGACGTTTATAATTGGTCATTAAGCAGTAAACTTGTACTAAATGTAAAGAAAACAAACAGCATAATTTCCACTTTAAGAGTGGAAAAACTCTATGAAATTAAATGTGAGTGAAAATTTCACTCAAAACAGCATTTTCTTCATGGGAATAAAACTGCACAATAAATTGCCCATCCAGATTAAACAGACAATTAAAATCTGATTATTTACAAAACCAGGCAAAGCATACCACTTAAATTTATTTATTTATCCCCTAAGGATCATCTCTCATTGATATAGGAATTTTCATGGTAATACGATGATAATCAATAGCTCAAAATATAAATGCACGCTCAGAATATATAAGTATGATTTATTAGGATAAGATAGGTCATTGACTGTGGCCTCGATACAGGAACCATACTGACATTTGCCTGAAATGATTTAGGAAAATCACAGTACACCTAAAGAAGGATGGCTGGGCAGAGCAAATTCCATCCTCCCAAATATGTCAGTATCTTAGCAGCTGCACTCCCTCATTTGGTTGATCTTAAGTGTATAATGTTCTGATCTTGACACGTGATTTTCTTGAAAAAGCATTTCATCATGATTAAGTACAGTATTGTGTCAGGTTGTTGTTGTTGTCCCATTTTATTATTAACCTGTATTCTGAGCCATCTAAGTACACTACTGGCCATTAAAATTGCTACACCAAGAAGAAATGCAGACGATAAACGGGTATTCATTGGACAAATATCTTATACTAGAACTGACATGTGATTATATTTTCACGCAATTTGGATGCATAGATCCTGAGAAATCAGTACCCAGAACCACCACCTCGGCCCGTAATAACGGCCTTGATACGCCTGGGCATTGAGTCAAACAGAGCTTGGATCGCGTGCAGCTTCAACACGATACCACAATTCATCAAGAGTAGTGACTGGCGTATTGCGACGAGCCAGTTGCTCGGCCACCATTGACCAGGCGTTTTCAGTTGGTGAGAGGTCTGGAGAATGTGCTGACCAGGGCAGCAGTCGAACATTTTCTGTATCCAGAAAGGCCCCTACAGGACACGCAACATGCGGTCGTGCATTATCCTGCTGAAATGTAGGGTTTCGCAGGGATCAAATGAAAGGTAGAGCCACGGGTCGTAACAGATCTGAAATATAACGTCCACTGCTCAAAGTGCCATCAATGCGAACAAGAGGTGACCGAGACGTGTAATCAATGGCACCCCATACCATCACGCCAGGTGATATGCCAGTATGGCGATGACGAATACACGCTTCCAATGTGCATTCACCGCGATATCGCCAAACACGGATGCGACCATCATGATGCTGTAAACAGAACCTGGATTGATCCGAGAAAATGACGTTTTGCCATTCGTGCACCCAGGTTCGTCGTTGAGTACACCATCGCAGGCGCTCCTGTCTGTGACGCAGCGTCAAGGGTAACTGCAGCCATGGTCTCCGAGCTGATAGTCCGTGCTGCTGCAAACGCCGTCGAACTGTCCGTGCAGATGGTTGTTGTCCTGCAAACGTCCCCATCTGTTGACTCGGGGATCGAGACGTGGCTGCACGATCCGTTACAGTCATGCGAATAAGATGCCTGTCACCTCGACTGCTAGTGATACGAGGTCGTTGGAATCCAGCACGGCGTTCCGTATTATCCTCCTGAACCCACCGATTCCATATTCTGCTAACAGTCATTGGATCTCGACCAACGCGAGCATCAATGTCGCGATACGATAAACCGCAATCATGATAGGCTACAATCCGACCTTTATCAAAGTCGGAAACGTGATAGTACGCATTTCTCCTCCTTACACGAGGCATCACAACAACGTTTCACCAGGCAACGCCGGTCAACTGCTGTTTGTGTATGATAAATCCTCATGTCAGCAGGTTGTAGGTGTCACCACCGGCGCCAACCTTGTGTGAATGCTCTGAAAAACTAATGATTTGCATACCACAGCATCTTCTTCCTCTCGGTTAAATTTCGCATCTGTAGCACGTCATCTTCGTGGTGTAGCAATTTTAATGGCCAATAGTGTAATTTTTACTTATGAAGAATGCTTTAGCTGTGTTTTTAAACAAATGTATTTCAGTAATCTTTTAAGATTCCTTGGGCAATTTATTATAAATTTTATTCCATGATGGAAAATGTTGAGTGTTTTTCAAGTCCAAACTGGCTGTTGTGTGAAGATTATGTATAGATGTATTGTGAAATACTGAGTAATGTTTTCCCTGATATGCACAACAGATTTGTAGATGTGGCCATTTGGTGCACTAAGAATAGCCATTTTTTTAAAATAGTGTTGAGAATGAGCCAAACAACTACCAGTTCTTATGGCGCTACCAATTCTTATGACCGTTTTCTACAACTTAAAAGTTGTGTCCATGGTTTGTGCCTTTGACCCACAGAAAAGAAGCCTCTAAGTAAGAACTGAGTGTTTGCAGGAATAGTATGTCACCACAAGACATTAGCTTTATTAGGTTGGTGTGTGTGTACGAAGCATTTTTGTTTTGCATGTGTGGTATTATGGTTGCTTTGGTTTTATTTACCCATTGTCATTTTTTTTATTTGTGGTTCGCCGTTGCTATTTGAGTTCACATATTGTCATTTTCTCATTTGCTGTTAGTGAGTGGAGCTGTGGACACTAGAAAATGGAATGCAAAGTGGAGAAACTGGAACATTTGTGATATATTCTTCTGTCTGGGTTCCACAGACGGGTTACAACAGTGGAGGCAGCCAAAAACATTTGCACCATGTCTGGAGATAATGTCATTGGATAGAGCTCACTTTAAGGAGGATTGTTTTGACAGTAGTGACCCTCCAAGGTCAGGAAGACTTTTGAGGTTTGATGAAAATCACTTAAATGCATTAATCCACAGTGATAACGTCAGTGTACTCGAGAACTGGCAAATGTGATGAACTGTGATCAGTCTACCAATGTGCGACATTTGCGTGCAGTGAGTGAAGTTCAAAAATTATGTGTATGAGTACCACATGCTCTAAAGCCAAAATCACAAAAATCAGCGGGTGGCCATACGTGTATCTCTGCTCTCTCATCATCAACTGACTTTCAACCTTTTGATACCCTACTGGCAGCATTTTTCATGGTGACCATATTGCTCACTTTTAATTAGGCTACTTTTCTTATGCTGAGCCATATTTAATTTGCTTCACTGATGATGTCCAGTGTGCACAATTAATCTTGTGAGGTTACAAAATGTCAAACGCCACAAAGTAATTGCTAACATCAACATCAACATCATCATTTAAGACTGATTATGCCTTTCAGCGTTCAGTCTGGAGCATAGTCCCCCTTATAAAATTCCTCCATGATCCCCTATTCAGTGCTAACATTGATGCCTCTTCTGATGTTAAGCCTATTACTTCAAAATCATTCTTAACCGAATCCAGGTACCTTCTCCTTGGTCTACCCCGACTCGTTCTACCCTCTACTGCTGAACCCATGAGTCTCTTGGGTAACCTTACGTCTCCCATGCTTGTAACATGCCCCCACCATCTAAGTCTGTTCGCCCTGACTGCTACATCTATAGAATTCATTCCCAGTTTTTCTTTGATTTCCTCATTGTGGGCATCCTCCTGCCATTGTTCCCATCTACTAGTACCTGCAATCATTCTAGCTACTTTCATATCCGTAACCTCAACCTTATTGATAAGGTAACCTGAATCCACCCAGCTTTCGCTCCCATACAAACAAAGTTGGTCGAAAGATTGAAAGGTGCACAGATAACTTAGTCTTGGTACTGACTTCTTTCTTGCAGAAGAGAGTAGATCGCAGCTGAGCGCTCACTGCATTAGCTTTGCTACACCTCACTTCCAGTTGCCATCCTGTGAGAATATGCATCCTAAGTACTTGAAACCGTCCACCTGTTCTAACTTTGTTCCTCCTATTTGGCACTCAATCCATTTATATCTCTTTCCCACTGCCATTACTTTCGTTTTGGAGATGTTAATCTTCATACAATAGTCCTTACATTTCTGATCTAGCTCTGAAATATTACTTTGCAAACTTTCAATCGAATCTGCCATCACAACTAAGTCATCCGCATATGCGAGACTGCTTATTTTGTGTTCACATATCTTAATCTCACCCAGCCAGTTTATTGTTTTCAACATATGATCCATAAATAATATGAACAACAGTGGAGACAGGTTGAAGCCTTGACTTACCCCTGAAACTACTCTGAACCATGAACTCAATTTACTATCAACTCTAATTGCTGCCTGACTATCTATGTAAAGATCTATAATTGCTTGCAAAAGTTTGCCTCCTATTCCATAATCTCGTAGAACAGACAATAACTTCCTTCTAGGAAACCGGTCATATGCCTTTTCTAGATCTATAAAGCATAGATACAATTCCCTGTTCCACTCGTAACACTTCTCCGTTATTTGCCGTAAGCTAAAGATCTGGTCCTGACAACCTCTAAGAGGCCTAAACCCACACTGATTTTCATCCAATTTGTCCTCAACTAATACTCGCACTTTCCTTTCAACAATACCTGAGAAGATTTTACCCACAACGCTTATTAAAGAGATACCTCTATAGTTGTTACAATCTTTTCTGTTTCCATGTTTAAAGATTGGTGTGATTACTGCTTTCGTCCAGTCTGATGGAACCTGTCCCGACTCCCACGCCATTTCAATTATCCTGTGTAGCCATTTAAGTCCTGACATTCCACTGTATTTGATGAGTTCCGACTTAATTTCATCCACCCCAGCCGCTTTATTGCACTGCAATATATTGACCATTTTCTCCACTTCCTCAAATGTGATCCTATTTCCATCATCATTCCTATCTCATTGTACATCGAAATCTGAAACATTACTGATCGTATTTTCACCTACATTGAGCAACTCTTCAAAATATTCCCTCCATCTGCCCAAGGCATCAACAGGATTCACCAGCAGTTTTCCTGACCTGTCCATAATACTTGTCATTTCCTTCTTACCTCCCTTTCTAAGACTGCTAATTACACTCCAGACTGGTTTTCCAGCAACAGCCACTTCTAGTAGTGTGTTCCTGTTTCCAAAGTCTTTCCAAGATTTCTTCTTGGATGCTGCAATTATCTATTTGGCTTTGTTTCTTTCTTCAGCATAACTTTTCTGTCTACCTGAGTTCTAGTATGTAGCCATTTTTGATACGCCATCTTTTTCCTTTTACAGGCTGCCTTGACTGTGTCATTCCACCAAGCTGTTTGCTTCATCCTACCTTTACACACTACTGTTCCAAGACATTCATTAGCCACTTCTATAACTGTGTCCCTGTACCTTGTCCATTCCTTTTCCAATGACTGTAATTGACTACATTCAACTAACTGGTACCTTTCTGAGATCACTGTTAAGTACTTGTGCCTCCACTCTTATCCTCCTACATATGGACCTGACCTCCTGCACTTTCGGCCTCACAATACCAATTTCACTGCAGATTAAATAGTGATCAGTGTCATCAAAGAATCCCCTGAATACACGTGTGCCCCTCACAGCCTTCCTGAATTCCTGATCTGTTATTATATAGTCAATGACAGATCTGGTTCCCCTGCCTTCCCAAGTATACCGGTGAATGTTCTTATGTTTAAAAATGGAGTTTGTGATTACTAAGCCCATACTGGCACAGAAATCCAAGAGTTGTTTTCCGTTCCTGTTGGCCTCCATATCCTCTCCAAATTTATCATAGCCTTTTCATACCCTTCTGTTCGATTTCCAATCCTGGCATTAAAATCACCCATGAGCAGAACACTGTCCTTGTCCTTTACTCTAACAACTACGTCACTGAGTGCGTCATAAAAACTATCCATCTTATCTTGATCTGTCCCTTCACAATGCGAATATACTGACACAATCCTAATTTTCTTGTTAGACATTGTCAAATCTATCCACATCAGTCGTTCGTTTACGTACCTTATTGCAACTACGCTGGATTCCATTTCTTTCCAGATGTAAAGCCCTACACCCCATTGTGCTATTCCTGCTTTGACTCCTGACAGGTAAACCTTGTATTCTACCACTTCCTCTTCTTTCTCACCCCTTATCCGAATGTCACTAACAGCTAAAACGTCCAACCCCATCTTACTTGCAGCCTCTGCCAACTCTACCTTCTTCCCAGAGTAGCCCCCATTGATATTAATAGCTCCCCATCTCGTTACCATTCGTTTGCCGAGTCGTATCTTAGGAGTCCCTGGCTTGTCAATTAGAGGTGGGACTCCGTCACCTCCAAAGGTCCGAGGCATTTTGCTCTGATTGTTGCCAGCACCATATTTAAAGTACCAGGGAAGCAGGTTGCTAGCCTTACTTGCCCCGGGTCCCATTGGGTTTAAACCCTAACGGTTGAGGGACTAACCGGTGGATTTTGTAGTCTTTGCCGTCTGAGCACAAAGGTGACCACGACTCAGAATATGTCCAAGATGCCCAGCCCTATTCCAAAGTAACTGGTATCCTGACTGTCAGGACCACTTACTTGACCAGTCATACGTTGCCCGTGGTTCATGAACTAGGACATGACAACAGGAACCCACACCATGAACCGAGTAATTGCCGAGTAGAAAAAATAAAACATGGAAAAACAATCTCAGTCCTGTAGATGAATGATGTAGGAGGCCTATAGTACTTAACTTGTTGTTAGTGCTACACTGGGAAATCAGTGTATGTTATATTGATTACATTTATTAATGACAAAAGTGCACATAAGCATGGCTTTTGGAATAAATAACAAATAAATATTGATGCACTACATCTGGGTTTATAACATTATCCCAGAATCACTATCTAATACACATTTTCACACAGAGACTTAACTTACTAAAAATTTTTTTTGGAATGATAATGATTTTGAAATAATATTCCCACACAGTACAGTCAGTGTTGTCTGAGATCACAGAAATTATGTGAAATGTCAACTGTATACATAACTGCAAAAGAGCCTCCAACAGTTGTAGTCCGGTCTTCCTCAATTGCGTGTAATATTACGGTATACTGATGATTTTACTTTTGGACCATCTAACTACAAAAGTAAAATTGTCAATACACCATAAAAGCAAAACAGCCTTGTTTTTCTACCACATGCTCCATCTTATAATTTTTATTAGCCACCCAAAATCATCCATGACATTCTAATAATAATTTTAACTCCCATGTTTTACAAAATAAATAAAATGTTACATAAATTGAATAATCAGAAATTCTTACAGCGTTGTGTGCCTACGTTACACACGGTGGGCCACAGATAGTTCCTACTGCCGCACATCCCAGGTGTAATGCACTGGCATCCTAAAGAACCTGAGAAAACAATTTGTCATATGTTAGAACACAGGCGCACCAGGTGTCGAATATGAATGCGGTGCATTGTATCTGGTGACCAATAATGAATCACTATGATTCTTGCTGGTTATTGACTGCACTCTCTACGTCCAGCCCCATATGTGCTCTTTTTAAATTTAAGAGAAGTAATTATAACCAAAGTTTCAACCTTTTAACGGGCTGCATATGACTTGTTTGCTTATGCCAGACACTTTGTCAGATCTTGTATAGCTGTGTCGCCTGACAGATCTATTGTCAGGTCTGTAGCAGGTGGCCGCGCCATCCGACCACAGTGCTGTTGTACAAGAACGCTCGAGAGTTGTGCTTTGAACTTCAGTGCCTGAAGGTAGTGCGTACGTGCATCATGACTTATCACTACTGCTATGAAGGTTATGTTAGGTTAGTGTTGTTTAACGTCCCGTCGACAACGAGGTCATTAGAGACGGAGCGCAAGCTCGGGTTAGGGAAGGATGGGGAAGGAAATCGGCCGTGCCCTTTCAAAGGAACCATCCTGGCATTTGCCTGAAACGATTTAGGGAAATCACGGAAAACCTAAATCAGGATGGCTGGAGATGGGATTGAACCGTCGTCCTGACGAATGCGAGTCCAGTGTGCTAACCACTGCGCCACCTCGCTCGGTTACTGCTATGAAGCAACAGGTCATTATAAAGTCATTAGATCTCTATAAGAACTTCAAATGTTTGTGGGATGCTTCTAATAAGCAGTACTGCAACAAGGATGCCAGAAATCAGGAACTACAAATCCTTGCAGAGAAACTAAAACCAGTTGCAAGAATAAGAAACGCAGATGAAGGAAACACTCTACATTATGCACAAGAAAAGATGTGCTATATGTGTCATAAGAAAACAGGAAAGATTAAGCAAGACGGCACAGTCATTACTTTCAGCTGGGGAAATAACAACAAATAAATACACACATCAAAAAAAGTTGGCATCGCCCAGGTCCCAGAACTCCTGAAGGTAGACGCTGACTGTGGATATTGTATCACAGACACAGTCCCTTTGATTATTCAGAGATGTCACTAAACCCACCGAAAGATGTAAACAACCATGCATGAACAGCACCTATTAGACATAGGGGGACCGACAGCCGATCAGTCCCAGTCATTGAACCAAGAAGAAGCCTTAAACACAATGTCCAGCGAGTGCAGCATGGTGGAGGTTCCCTGCTGTGTTGAGGTGGCATTATCTAGGGCCGACATACGCTGCTGGTGGTTATGAAAGGTGCCATAATGACTGTACGATACGTGAATGCCATCCTCCGATTGATAGTGCAATCACATCGGCAGCATACTGGCGAGGCATTTGTCTTCAGGGACGACAATTGACGCCCCCATTGTGCACATCTTGTGACTGACTTCCTTCAGGATAACAACATCGCTCGACTAGAGTGACCAGCATGTTCTCCAGACATGAACCCTATCAAACATGCCTGGGATAGATTGAAAAGGGCTGTTTATGGGCGACGTGACCCACTAACCACTCTGAGGGATCTACGCCGAATTGCTGTTGAGGAGTGGGACAACCTAGACCAACAGTGCCTTGATGAACTTATGGATAGTATGCCACGACGAATACAGGCATGCATCAATGCAAGAGGACGTGCTACTGGGTATTAGAGGTATCGGTGTGTACAGCAATCTGGACCACCACCTCTGAAGGTCTTGGTGTATTGTGGTACCATATGCAATGTGTGGTTTTTGTGAGCAATAAGAAGGACAGAAATGATGTTTATATTGATCTCCATTCCAATTTACTGTACAGGTTCCGGAACTCTCGGAACAGAGGTGACGCAAAACTATTTTTGATGTGTTTATAAAACCACACTGATGCATACGGGCGGGCTGTTGGCGCTACTGTTAGTTATGAGAACTGAATGATGTTCAACGCTGCATTGCATAAAAAATAATACCTAATGTTATTTTTTATGAAAAATTAGAAAAGCTCACTGTACCATCATCAATGACAAATTTAATTGCTACCATCCCGTGCCCTCACCGTCAACTTCATCATCATCATCATCATCATCAGGTAAGTACAGATTCAGTTCTTCCAGCAATACGTGCTGTTCACCAGCCCCCCCCCTCCCCCCACCCCAACAATTTTAATACACGAAGTTCTCCTGCAAAAGGTAAAGTAGACGGACAAGAATCCGAAAACAGTGCTTACACTGTGTAAGACTTCCTTGCATTATGAATACTAGTACACAATAAATACTATACTGAATAGAATTTGCTGCTGAGTTATCCCCTCTTCTAACTATAATCTTTCGTAGATCCCTCGAACAAAAAACTGTGTCCAGTTCTTGGAAAAAAGCACAGTTCATACCTGTCTGCAAGAGGGGTAGTAGAAGGTTCAACTGATTCTGAGCACTATGGGACTTAACTTCTGAGGTCATCAGTCCCCTAAAACTTAGAACTACTTAAACCTAACTAACCTAAGGACATCACACACATCCATGCCCGAGGCAGGATTCGAACCTGCGACCGTAGCGGTCGCGCGGCTCCAGACTGTAGCGCCTAGAACCGCTCGGCCACTCCGGCCGGCGGTAGTAGAAGGAAGTGTGTTGGGATCCTTGCTGTTCATGTCATATATTAATGATTATTAGTAACATCAGTCTTATTGTAGATGATGCAGTTATCTACACGCCTGGAAATGGAAAAAAGAACACATTGACACCGGTGTGTCAGACCCACCATACTTGCTCCGGACACTGCGAGAGGGCTGTACAAGCAATGATCACACGCACGGCACAGCGGACACACCAGGAACCGCGGTGTTGGCCGTCGAATGGCGCTAGCTGCGCAGCATTTGTGCACCGCCGCCGTCAGTGTCAGCCAGTTTGCCGTGGCATACGGAGCTCCATCGCAGTCTTTAACACTGGTAGCATGCCGCGACAGCGTGGACGTGAACCGTATGTGCAGTTGACGGACTTTGAGCGAGGGCGTATAGTGGGCATGCGGGAGGCCGGGTGGACGTACCGCCGAATTGCTCAACACGTGAGGCGTGAGGTCTCCACAGTACATCGATGTTGTCGCCAGTGGCCGGTGGAAGGTGCACGTGCCCGTCGACCTGGGACCGGACCACAGCGACGCACGGATGCACGCCAAGACCGTAGGATCCTACGCAGTGCCGTAGGGGACCGCACCGCCACTTCCCAGCAAATTAGGAACACTGTTGCTCCTGGGGTATCGGCGAGGACCATTCGCAACCGTCTCCATGAAGCTGGGCTACGGTCCCGCACACCGTTAGGCCGTCTTCCGCTCACGCCCCAACATCGTGCAGCCCGCCTCCAGTGGTGTCGCGACAGGCGTGAATGGAGGGACGAATGGAGACGTGTCGTCTTCAGCGATGAGAGTCGCTTCTGCCTTGGTGCCAATGGTGGTCGTATGCGTGTTTGGCGCCGTGCAGGTGAGCGCCACAATCAGGACTGCATACGACCGAGGCACACAGGGCCAACACCCGGCATCATGGTGTGGGGAGCGATCTCCTACACTGGCCGTACACCACTGGTGATCGTCGAGGGGACACTGAATAGTGCACGGTACATCCAAACCGTCATCGAACCCATCGTTCTACCATTCCTAGACCGGCAAGGGAACTTGCTGTTCCAACAGGACAATGCACGTCCGCATGTATCCCGTGGCACCCAACGTGCTCTAGAAGGTGTAAGTCAACTACCCTGCCAAGCAAGATCTCCGGATCTGTCCCCCATTGAGCATGTTTGGGACTGGATGAAGCGTCGTCTCACGCGGTCTGCACATCCAGCACGAACGCTGGTCCAACTGAGGCGCCAGGTGGAAATGGCATGGCAAGCCGTTCCACAGGACTACATCCAGCATCTCTACGATCGTCTCCATGGGAGAATAGCAGCCTGCATTGCTGCGAAAGGTGGATATACACTGTACTAGTGCCGACATTGTGCATGCTCTGTTGCCTGTGTCTATGTGCCTGTGGTTCTGTCAGTGTGATCATGTGGTGTATCTGACCCCAGGAATGTGTCAATAAAGTTTCCCCTTCCTGGGACAATGAATTCACGGTGTTCTTATTTCAATTTCCAGGAGTGTATAATAAAGTACTATCTGAAAGAAACTGTGTAAATATGAAGTCAAATCTTGATAAGATTGCAAAAGTGGTGCAAAGATTGGGAACTGGCTGGAGAGTAATTATATAAACAGTTAATGTGCTTTCCTATTCTTAGTGGTCTTCAGGGCCTGATTGTTAAGTCTTCTGTTAGTGCTGCGACTACATAGCTATACTGCGTTTCGCCTGCTGATATCTGTGCAAGGAATGTTCAGAAATGTAAAATTGTGCAGTTGATAAAACTAATGAACATAATGTCCTATAATATCAATGAGTCGCTGTTGGCATCGGCCAACTTAAACAAATACCTGGGTGTAAAACTTTGTAGGGAAGAAGTCGAATGATCGCATTGGCTCAGTCATGGGTAAAGCAGGTGGTCGACTTCGGTTTATTGGTTGAATACTAAGGAAGGGCAATCAGCCTATAAACGAGATTGCTTACAAATCCGGTTCTAGAATATTGCTCAAGTGTGTGAGACACGGGACGTGCACGAAGTAAGACTAATAGGAGATATTGAACGTGTACAGAGAAAGGTAGTATGAAATGGTCACAGGTTTGTTTAATCGGTCGCAGAGATACTGAAGGGACTGAACTGGAAGAATCATGAAAATAAACGTAAACTGTGCCTAGAAAGTCTATTAATAAAGTTTAAAGAAACGGCTATAACTGATCACTCTAGGGTAAGACACAGTCAAATAAATAAGATTATATTAATAATCTAATTAATTAGAATAATCATTGCACTAACAGAGGCATTCAAACATTCTTCCCGCGCTCCATACGTAAATGGAATGGGAAGAAACACTAATAAGTGATACAATGGGACGTATCCTCTGCCATGCTCCTCACAGTGGTTTCCAAATTATAGATGTAGATAAAACATCCTTTCACGTTAAATAAATACCAAATAAATGATTTACGTTCTGAGAAAGTGTTTTCTTTACCTGTATGTAGTTCCTCAGAACTTTGCATACTGATCCGCACGTTTCAGGGATTATTTCTGAAACTAAGTTGAGAGATTGCAGTACTGTATTTAAGAACTGCGTAGTGTCTTCCAGTAGTCAAAAAATTTAAAGTGACATTCATTCTTTCTTCGGCAGCTTCTCTCACGACACGGCCCAGCTTCGAAAACGGTGTCACCAAGCGCAGTAGTGTAATGAAACTGTCGTACCGTAGTCCATTCTCACGTAATTGGAAGATCTTAAGTATCCAGTTCACTCAATAACGTCATATGACTAAACTGTTTTCGTTTCAGTAATCGTATTTCGGCCGATATCTTTCTAAAGCGAAGAGTATTTTGATTTTGTAATGCTACCAGAATAATGCCAACTTTCTTTTATTTTGATAGAACAAGAGGCAGGACGTACCCGTGTACGTATTCTTAGCAAAAGCTAAGAGCCGACTGACGAAATCGGGTGCTAACATCAGCTTGTGTGGATACCATATCTGACTTCGTCGGGCTGACAGCTCAAATCGTCTGTAGCCAGCTTTATTTTGGCATTGCACAGAAATGTTTCAGACGTGGCAGCGCACTGCCAGAAAATTACACAGATTGCACGAGCGGAAACCATTGAGGCTTGCAGGCAGCTCTCTATTTACGGCATATGACGACAATACGAACTGGAGAGTAATTATATAAACAGTTAATGTACTTTCTTATTCTTAGTGGTCTTCAGGGCTTGATTGTTGAGTTAAGTCTTCTGTTAGTGCTGCGACTACATACAGGGTGTTTCAAAAATGACCGGTATATTTGAAACGGCAATAAAAACTAAACGAGCAGCGATAGAAATACACCGTTTGTTGCAATATGCTTGGGACAACAGTACATTTTCAGGCGGACAAACTTTCGAAATTACAGTAGTTACAATTTTCAACAACAGATGGCGCTGCAAGTGATGTGAACGATATAGAAGACAACGCAGTCTGTGGGTGCGCCATTCTGTACGTCGTCTTTCTGCTGTAAGCGTGTGCTGTTCACAACGTGCAAGTGTGCTGTAGACAACATGGTTTATTCCTTAGAACAGAGGATTTTTCTGGTGTTGGAATTCCACCGCCTAGAACACAGTGTTGTTGCAACAAGACGAAGTTTTCAACGGAGGTTTAATGTAACCAAAGGACCGAAAAGCGATACAATAAAGGACCTGTTTGAAAAATTTCAACGGACTGGGAACGTGACGGATGAACGTGCTGGAAAGGTAGGGCGACCGCGTATGGCAACCACAGAGGGCAACGCGCAGCTAGTGCAGCAGGTGATCCAACAGCGGCCTCGGGTTTCCGTTCGCCGTGTTGCAGCTGCGGTCCAAATGACGCCAACGTCCACGTATCGTCTCATGCGCCAGAGTTTACACCTCTATCCATACAAAATTCAAATGCGGCAACCCCTCAGCGCCCACTACCATTGCTGCACGAGAGACATTCGCTAACGATATAGTGCACAGGATTGATGACGGAGATATGCATGTGGGCAGCATTTGGTTTACTGACGAAGCTTATTTTTACCTGGACAGCTTCGTCAATAAACAGAACTGGCGCATATGGGGAACCGAAAAGCCCCATGTTGCAGTCCCATCGTCCCTGCATCCTCAAAAAGTACTGGTCTGGGCCGCCATTTCTTCCAAAGGAATCATTGGCCCATTTTTCAGATCCGAAACGATTACTGCATCATGCTATCTGGACATTCTTCGTGAATTTGTGGCGGTACAAACTGCCTTAGACGACACTGCGAACACCTCGTAGTTTATGCAAGATGGTGCCCGGCCACATCGCACGGCCGACATCTTTAATTTCCTGAATGAATATTTCGATGATTGTGTGATTGCTTTGGACTATCTGAAACATACAGGAGGCGGCGTGGATTGGCCTCCCTATTCGCCACACGTGAACCCCTGTGACTTCTTTCTGTGAGGACACTTGAAAGACCAGGTGTACCGCCAGAATCCAGAAACAATTGAACAGTTGAAGCAGTACATCTCATCTGCATGTGAAACCATTCCGCCAGACACGTTGTCAAAGGTTTCGGGTAATTTCATTCAGAGACTACGCCATATTATTGCTACGCATGGTGGATATGTGGAAAATATCGTACTATAGAGTTTCCCAGACCGCAGCGCCATCTGTTGTTGAAAATTGTAACTACTGTAATTTCGAAAGTTTGTCTGCCTGAAAATGTACTGTTGTCCCAAGCATATTGCAACAAACGGTGTATTTCTATCGCTGCTCGTTTAGTTTTTATTGCCGTTTCAAATATACCGGTCATTTTTGAAACACCCTGTAGCTATACTGCGTTTCGCCTGCTGATATCTATGCAAGGACACATTGTCACTCAAGCTGCGGAAACCGAAACACCGGATTATGTTGCCAGAACGGCGGGGGTTTAACCCTGTTCACTGTGCTTCACGTAGCCGTGGTGCCTGGCGGATTGTCCATTTTCGTGCGAGAATGAGCGCGGCGCGGCTGACGCCGAAGTAAGGAACTTTCACCTATGATGCGGTGCGAAATGCTGAAGCCGACCTGGTCGTGTTGTGTTATCGTCGGGGTCACCAAATATGTGGTACCTGGTAGAATTGATCGTCTATATCACTCACGTCGAAGAGAAACTATAATAACAGACACTAGCCACATAGAATGTTTATATACCACTGTACACTCGCGTTTGTGGGGACAGAATGTGATGCTACAATCAAATGGTTCAAATGGCTCTGAGCACTATGGGACTTAACTTCTGAGGTCATCAGTCCCCCATAACTTAAAACTACTTAAACCTAACTAACCTAAGGACGCCACACACATCCATGCCCGAGGCAGGATTCGAACCTTCGATCGTTGCGGTCGCGCGGTTCCAGACTGTAGCGCCTAGAACCGCTCGGCCACGCTGGCCTACTGCTACAATCAATTTACTGCAATAAGCATGTTATGGAAAGAATAAGCTATTCACAGTTATTCAATCTGACAAGCAATACAAAATAGTTGGGTAGCAGAAGCAGCATTTTACATTGAAAGCCTGTCTTTCGAGGCAACAGCTAATTGGCTACTTCTTTACCTTTTACCTGGATTCCGTCCTACACGTGACATGGAGATGTGACCACTGAAGCCACATATACAGCTTTCCGGTGATAAACGTCCCAGTATTGCTTGATGCCATCAGAAAAGCACCAAGCGACTCTTCTCTTACTACAGAGTATACAGTTTTCCATCACTAGCGTGAAAAAAGCTATCACAAACTATTTCTTTTGCAGTCGTTGCACATATTTTTTGATTTTTTTGCACTGTAACAGTCATATATTTAATCGTCGCACTAGGTGACCTACTTTAATTTTATGCGCTTCTACACCACCAGTACAATATTTAACTAAACGTATGTCCACACGATTCCTCTTTTCCTCCTGCGCAATCGTAGACGCGCGGGAACAAAAGCGCATGCACAAAAAGCAGTAGAAAGAACTCACGTACGTGCAATGTGTTCTCGTTTCCACACGCCTCATTGTTCAAGCAATCTGCTATGCATATCTCTGCTCAGCAAATCATGCTGCGTTTCCTATGATGAGAGGCGACTATGATTAAAACAGAAAATAAATAGCAGAGGTGTGAGAAATACAATGTGACGGGGGCGTTTTGTTTGCAAATTTTACGGATGTCAAAGGGAGATTTTAGATTTTTTGATTGGGAAACTGCAGCAATAATGTCGGCAATAACATTTCGTAAGATGGCAACTGGAGACTACTTCTACCACAGCTATTTATTTTGCATTCCAAAACAAACTGTCTCCGTGATTATTCCTGAAACTGAGAGATGCTTACGGGAGGTTCTTAGTCATTATGTGAAAGTTAATTTGACTTTCAGTATATCACTTTTGTTTTATAAACAATTGTCTACAAAACTTGAATGAAAAAAAGATTATACAGAGTGTGTGATAATTAATGGTGCTTTTGCGAGACCAGGTGAATTAACTGAAACATAAAAACTAAACCGTAACTCATACGAGTCCGTTTACATTTATCAAGGGTAACACTCGCTTAACACTACTTCCTGCAAACGCGACGTCGTTTTGACTTACCGCGCAATATCGACGACCGCTGGAACTGCTATCGGCTTTCGATAGCGTTTGATGTGGTCCTCTCTTCAATGATTAACAACTCACTCATGTCCTTAGCGACAGAAGTATGCCAATACGAAGTGCCATTGGTTTGCAGAACTTGTGAGATGATTGTTACCCAGGAAATATTTGTGACAAGGAGAATACAAACGTTATTGCACATCGATTTACTCGCAGCAGTTTAAATTGTTCTCTTAGGTTCCTGCTTAGCCACATGCTCAGAAATCACTACATATTCGGAAATAAACAACCAAATATTTGTTTCATCTTTTGTTCTCTAGTCAGACGGAAATGTTAAATAGCATTGAATATTACAGAAATACTGGTATTATATTCATAATAATGGCCCCGAATGTGTTAACAACACTAAGATAAAAAAAATAGTCTGTAGTAGATGCCAACCTACATCTTAAGCCGCGTACACACTGCCACTGGAAACATGTTTCTGCCGGAAACACTGTTTCCTGCGATGTTTCGCAAATGTTTCCGACTTTGTTTCTGGTCTCTGTTTCCGTCCACACTGGCGGCAAACATTTCTCGTGTGTTCACGCCGTCTGCAGTGCCCCTTGTGTTATTGTGTTCGTATCGTCTGCTGCTGCGTTATGTCTGGTGTCGAAGAAACAATAATGATATGTGGAGCTGCATTATTAATGCTAGAAGGTTTACACAAACAAAATGAAAGGCGTCCTCGTCGTTGGTGGAGAAAAACATTCTATAGAAGAACTGGCGGAAATAACCTGCTACGTGAGCTGAGTATTTCCATATTCGGATCTCACCTACCGATTTTGAATATCTGGCAAATACGATATCACCATTTGTTTCAAAAAAAAACACGAATTTCAGGAAAGCTATTTCAGTCAACCAAAGGCTTGCAGTTACTCTTCGTTTCCTAGCAACAGGAGATTCATTTCAGAGCCTTGCGTATTTATTTCGCATTTCGAAACAAGCAATATCTAAAATAGTACGCGAAGTATGTGGAGCTCTGGTGGAAGTACTGAAGGATTATGTAAAGGTAAGTAAATGAAAAACATCGTTAAAAGTTGACGACACACACACATACGCTAGCGCCGTGCAGCGGTGACAAGTGGTAGCTAGCCGGAAACATTGTTTCCTTTGATCTGTACCGACACTGCTACGGATAGATGTTCCTGTGTTTCCAAACATGTTTCCAAATGGTGTCCACATCAAGCTACCGGAAACATGTTTTGAAAACATGTTTCAGTCTCAGTGTGTACGCGGCTTTATGATTCCGTAAACTCCGACATTGACCATTACGCTACAGCCGATTCGTCTGATGTTTGTCTTAAGTCTCAGTAACCATAGTATCTCTTGAAGGCCTATATCGTTGATGTATTATTAACTGATGTTTAATGATAAAGGTGGCGCGTTTGTGATACACTTTCAATGCGCCGTTGCCCTGGAACGGCATGATGCAAGCTATACTACAAAACAGCTAAATATCCCATAATAAATATGGCGCCTGCCAAATCGATTGTCGGTATTGCGGTGGTCCTCGCGATATTCCAAGTAACGTCAAAATGACGTCACGATTGCAGGATGTGTTGTGAGACGAGTGCTACTATTCAACAACAGAATAAAACATATGTATAAAAAAAAGAAAACGTAAGTCAGTGGTTTCGCCAAAGGTATAATTAAAAACAGTAATCACTTGTGCATGGCATTACACTGCACATAACAATGCATTTCACCCCTCCCCCACAGGGTCAACGATATTTTCTGCTGAACAGGACGTGCCATCCAGACTGGTCAACAACAGGTTGTGCCATAGGCTGCAGGTGGTACATTGGAGGTAGCCTCAATATCCTTTGTGGCTGATCTGTGATAGGTGGTGGAGCAGTTCGAGCATTTGTCGAGTTCTTGGTGTGTGTAGATGAATTCTACAAGTTTAAGGTCTGTGGAAAGCAGATTTAAGCCTGTCGGCAGTGATAATGATTAGCATACCCATCACATTGACTTTGAATGTCTTGTCTTCCCTACTGATGACACAGTAAGGTGGCTGCAGTGGCTCCCATACTCTGTTGTGCTGTATGTAGACATGATAGCACCCCTGTAGCTCGTCAGAAACAAAACTTCGAAGGATCTGCCGACCCCTTGGAGCAATGGGGCGCAGTTGCCGGATTTGTATTCACAGCTTTTGTACAAAGTCTGACAGGTCAATGCAGTCGTCTGGCAGTTCAGTAAAGAACTCGCCAGGCGGTCGTATCAGCTGGTTATAAACAAATTCTACAGTTGTGGCTTTCAGGGCTTCTTTCAGCGATGCATGGAGACCCAGAAGGACCAGAAGGACGATGGGAAATGTCTCTGTCCACTGCTGTGAGTCGCAACACCAAAGCGACACTTTCAGTTGGCAGTGCATGCATTTAAGGGGAGCCGGAGGTGCCTATGCTGCCCATGTTAAAATCACTAAGTTTGAGGAACATTTATGAATAAACTACCAAATAGAAAAAAATGAATTTTTTTTTACATATAGAGTGGTTTAGTATTGTAGTTATGACAGAGGGATTTTGGAGTATCTTTTCTAGTTTCCTTCCAATTATTTTTTTTATTAATGACCCAATTTTTTTTACAAATAATTGCTTTATAATTAAACTGAAATGAAACTACTGAACATATTGCCAAATGGCTGTGTTACAATGTAAGTTTGACCACTAGGAGTGCTGTATAAAAATTTCATCTCTCTAGCTTGAGTGGATTTTGAGAAAATGTTCCTTATATTCGAAAAATTCTAATTTACGGGAAATGGCTATCAAAGTTTCTCAATACATTCCTGCACTATAGGATGGATTACCAGGGTCTTCTTCTTCATCCTCCAAAAGCTTCCTCTTCTGTCTTCTTTTCTGACCTGTTGTTCCATCATACTTCATATGCCTTTCTCTTCTTTCTGCTCCTCTTATCCTTTCTCTGTCAATATTTCTTAGTGCTCGTGCAGTGTTCACCCCAGCTGTAAATCCTAATGCCTTCAGAACTTCACACTTCACACTGTTCTCTTGGTTGTAGGTTGCTATTGCATCATAAATGCCAAAGTGCAGTGTTTTTATGCTTACAAACACCCTTTTAGGAATGACTTTCCAAATCAAATTGTTTACGCTCTCATTAGGATTCTGCGTCTTTCCGTGTAGACATTTGTGTAACAATTCTGGCTGTGCTAAGTCATGAAAAATTGGTTTTATTGCATTTATCACAGCTGCTGGCAAACCATGTTTGTGATCACAGTCCTTTTTTGCATTATATTTGCACCAGGAATCTTTTGGGCACAGGTTGTGTTGAGGGTATTCATTGGAAGAGGCAGTATGAAGGAACAATGCCCACACTGCTTTTCGCATGTCACTAACATTACTAGTATTTTGCCTTATAGCATACCCATAGTATCTCTGTAGACGTTCAATCACCTCATCAGTAATCCTGCCTCTCCCTCCTATTGTCTTTCCATCACTGAGCTTACTTGAACCCAAAGTTTGTTTGAGCCTTCGAAGCCGAAACGGTAAACAGCAAAGAGACGATGTTCCGCGCTATTAGCGCTCCATTTGTCACAGAAAACAATGTAGCCAACCCTTGCACACTCGCTGTATGCGTAACATAAGGCGCTGTATGCGTAAAAGGCCGAGAAAATCCCAAGCAGTTCGCCAGGAAGTTACGAGAGGGTGTTAGATGCATTCAGCGGCCGCCCATTTCCTCTGCAGGCGTGGGGGAAAATGGTAATAACTCCACTTCCAGGGCGAGTAGAACAATAATTTAAAGTTTACATTAAAGAGGAATGTTCCAATTAATTTTCGGTAGCAAAAAAAAAAAAACGTAATTTTTTGGATTTGACCACCTCCGGCTCCCCTTAACTAAACCATTCGTTCACTGGTGGGTGGTTAGCTGTAGTTCTAATCCGCTTTATATCCAGTAGGATAGCAACTGATTTGAACAGATACGACTCAACTTGACTTCTCTGGTCTGTTGTAATTTATAGAGGAACACTGAAATGGGCGATCCATCCCCAGAAGAAAGCAGAACGTTAATGTCTGTGATCGGGAACACTTCAGGCCAGCCTGTAAAACGATTGATAGCTGTAAGGCTGTAGGTATATCCTTTCGGTAGTGGGAGAGGTCCTATGAGGTCTAGATGGACATGTTCATATCTATGATTAAGAGAAAGAAATGTGCCAAGAGATGACCTCATGTGCCAGCAAACTTTATTCCATTGGCAGGTCATGAATTGTCGCACATATTGCTAGTAATAAGACCAGACAAAAGCTTGCTTCATAATGTTAGTACTGGCTCATACTCCAGGGTGCAACACGTTATGTAAAGAGGCGACTGCCTGTTGGCGAAAATCAATAGTCACAAATAGTTGTGGTTTGTTATAGATGATATCATAATACAGCAATGCGTAGATGGTGGAAAAATAAGATGGCAGAGTTGTAGGCCTGATGGTTGCACCAACATATCTCACAGCTCACTGTCTGTGTTGCGCTGTGGCGAGAGCTTAAAAACCAACTGCATCAGTGATCATTTCAGTGCAAGAGTGAGCATCAGCTGGAACATTCAGTTCTACTTCAGTGTGAACAATTTTGTCTGATATACTCGTAGCTGAGATGTCACAGCTGACATGGTGATGGTTTCTCAAGACTCTGGCGGAAAGTTTATGATAGTGGCTTGTGATCTGTCATGAGGGTGAACTGCTGTCCCTCCTACATGTGGCGAAATTTCTTAATAGCAGCATACAGTTCGCAATCCTTGGTCGACCAGTTCTGTTGAGATGGCGATAACTTTTCACACAAGAAAAAGACTAAGGGGCCGGCAGTGCTCTTCTGTTTGCTGTTGCAGTGCATCACCGACTGCAGTGGCAGAAGCGTCGACCATCGGCATGAGAGGTGCCTGTGGAACCGATTGTGCTAAAGGTGTAGCTTCTGCAATGGCAGTCTTCAACTTGGTAAGTGCCAACTCATTCTCACTATTCCACTGGAGTTTCTCCTTTGGCTTCAGTGAATTATGCAAGAATTTATCGAGTGGTGCAGCTAGGAGGGCACGATTGCAAACAGACTGATGGTAAAATGTGTTACCCTGAGATATGGTTGTAATTCTTTAACTATCATAGGCTGTGGAAAATTAAATGTAGCTTCCACTTTCTCTTGTAGTGGCTGTATGTCATGCATATTAATAGTGTAGCTAGTAACTATACTTCAGTTACTCTAAGGACACACTTCAATGGGCTAATAAGCAGGCCATGTGCATGTAGATGAGTGAAGATCTGTTGTCAGTGTTAACAGGTTTTCTTCCTCTGAGTTTGACATGACCGAGACATCATCAATATACACACAACAAAAGTCCAAGTCACATGTGACTTCATCCATAAACTGCTGAAATGTTTGGGCAGTATTACAGAGTTCAAAAGGCATTTGGGTAAATTTAAACATAGAAAAGATGTGCTTACTGCACTGGAGTAAGCTGTCACCAGCGCACTGGTCGGCACAGATGTAGCACGTAGATCAATAGTAGGCACTGCATCAAGTGTGCCTATCAAGAGAGAGGCCAGAGATACACCATCAAGCAACACGCTGCCACCCCTCTCGACAGTGCGTTTATAAGCCGCCGCCGCTGTCAGGAGGGACTCACTGACTCACCCAGACTGCGACAGTACACAGCGACCAGATTAGTGGTGATAATGGGACTTGTACCTCACCAGCAGTGAGACTGAAGTTTGTAGTATCATGATTTCCGATAGTGTCTGCAAGGGGACTATTCCTGATGAGCTTGTACCACAATACATGGACTCTATTCCAGTTTAGTAAATACTTTCAGTTATGTGAATAAAGAACCTATTAATCCATGCTTGTATTTGTGTTTTAGAAAGAGGATACCAGCCACCCATAACAACATCCTCTCCCTTGCTTCCCTACAGTACAAGACTTTACACTTACTGTTGACACTGAATGTAAAATCTTCGATATTCGGTACTGGCTATCCATCTGGAATGGTTATGGTCTGTGCTGTCTATAACTGCCACTTGGACACCAGCCATTATAGTGGAGACGACACGCCGTCCGCGACACATGCACATACACAGACATACAGAAAACAGAGCAAACACACTGCAAATGTGGAATATGTGGGTGCAGCTCCATCATGCATAAAACCACCCGTTTCTTGTTCTTCTTAATCGTCTGATATTACAACACTTTCAAATCTGTTATTACAAACCGCTAAGAGGTGCTAACCTCTTCCACGTGGGCACATCTGGAGAAATCTTGTGCACTTGGGCGGGCGAGGACTCAGCAAGGTCCATTCATTCACAAGCCGTGGAATGTAGCAGTCTACTTCTGGTTAGCTGCAGATTAAATTGGTAATGGTGCTGCAGGATGGGTTGGTCAAAGACAGTGCGAGGGTGTCTTTCAGTCCCTAATTTTATTCTAAGACTGCGAGAATGCTCTGTGACTCCCATCCTTATAGACATAGATCGTAAATTATGCACTATGCTCGAGGTACTGGAAATATGTAGGTATGGTATACTTTGATGATGTATATGTTCGAGAATTAACAGTGAATCGACATACTGCACAGTCATCTATCTACATTCGCAATGATACTCGCAAAGTAGAGAATGGGCAGCTAAGTTATAATACTGAAATTGGGAAAGATGCTGTCGCATCATTGGTCAGTGTTGAAATTACTGTAAAATTGCTAAAATTGTTCACACTATCAACTGTGATGCTTATTATTACAGTACATCGATAGTTTTTTTTCCATCCCATCTGTCCACTGGTATGCTGTTGGTCACCACATAATGATTGACTGACATCATTTGTTTGAGATGGAGAAAGAGTTTTGGCAGAGGGGCAACACCTTCTGGGGATGGCTAACACCGAAACAGTAATCGCGTACATGACTGCAATATGAGGCATCAGTCGAAATGGAATGCAGAGCCATCAGCTATTTCGTCACTGTGAGAGATGAAGAGGTCGTCAATCACCTTCGGACTGTAATTTGAAACGCTCCACAACGCCACCAAATTCTTCCAGTTTCCTTATGTTGTAACTGTGTTTTATTTAAAATCATCCAGTGTGTGTGGTGTGTTATGGTAGCAGCAGCAAAAACGTGGTTTACACCATGTGACGTCTAGTTTTCTGCGAGAGACAATGGATCAGAATGTGTTAATATCAGTTTAGAATCTGACACAGACCTCGAAATCATGATGGAAAAATAAAATGTACGGCAGTGTACAAAGCGTGTTATGGTAGGGAAAAAAAACAATGTTTCAAACAATGACACAGGGTCACAGGGAGTATCTCTTGCAACTTATTGTATAGTCTGTGGGATATGGTCATCCTCCTACAGTTCAAGTGATGAAACTTTAAACTGGTCTGTGCAGTGGATCAATACCGATATATTTAATAAGATTGTCACATGTGCTCGATGCCAGCATGTATGCCACATGAAGTTAGTGGAGCTTTCATAGTTCGTAATTTTTCTCTTTTGAATGATACAGAATAACGATGATAGCATGTTGGAGTGAGAGTTGAATGGGCCCTGAGGGACACGAATCTGCTTCAGACTGCAGTATCTGTATGTAGTTTGGAGAAGCACCACAAAGCAGTAGCAAAATCCTCATCCTTCTCCCAATTCCTGTACTGTCTTTTATACTACCTCGTGTTGCTGGAGCAGGCTTTGTTTGGTGCTGACCTTACACACTGTGCATCGTTGACAGAGCTATGACAACATGTTCCTGTTTCCATCGAATGGTCAAAACACAGTCGTGTCACACTAACTCAGCTTAGCCTGTTTCTGCACGGGTTGCAGAAGATGGTAGATATAGCTTTCTCTGACTTCTACTAAGTTCCGACTTAAATTGGAACGATCACATGTGCAAAGCTGCAGGAATAGTAGTGCAGAGTCTGATGGGCAGTTGCAAGATGCATAGGGACTACCTAAAACTACGCTGGAATTTTACTATAGCAGATAGTTTCGAGAAAGGTGACTCGTTTACAGATATGAGAGTGCCAGAAATATGATTCACTAGGTGTTGTAATCATTAAAGGACTTCTCCATAGAATCTTATGCAGGTATGTGGTTGAATGGAAAGACTTGATTCCAAATCCGAGACAGTATTTCTAGCAGATAGTGTAACACTAGAGATCTGAAAAGCCTGTGTACATTTCTTAAGAACTCAATCAGTGTTTGTGATCCTTCTTAATTAACCACCGCCTATAACCCAGTGGATATATTGCAGAACCTCTGACATGGCATCGAGACAGAATGCGTTACAAATACTGGAGAAATATCTAGCAGCAACATGACGGAGTTGCAAATAATGGTTTCATACCATGTTCCTTAGTCGAATCACTTTCTAAATTCGGTAATTTTATTACGAGGTTGCACCGTAGGCGGCGTGTAACTGCATTGTTGATCTGATAATATACACTCCAGCGATCAAAGTCTACATTCAGAGTTGCAGTATTGGAAAAACCACTTCATTAGGAGGTAATGCCATCCCTCGATTTATAAAGCCGGTATAGCTTTTAACATGGATACTCGTCTGCACCTGTAGAATGAAGACTGCTTGTGATTGTAAAATGGTCATTGCAATCATGTTTCTTTGACATATAGTGGTCTGTAACATGATTACGCCTCTCTTTCTAAGATACAGTGGTAGCACTCGCAGGAATAACTTATGAGACATGTCCACCCATCACTGAGTTTCGGTCAGTATTATTTCGTATCGCTGCAATTAGTTATTGGTGTGGTATTATACTTAGTAGTAGGGGATGTGTGAAATGTTCACCTTGAGCATCAGGCTTATAAAGTATGTGTGTGTGTTCCGACATGTGCAAATGGACTGACTATGTCCAGTCATAAGGAAGGTATGGATTTGATGTGGAATTGTGTGATAGCAAAGGGGAAAGTACTTGTATGTCAAGTTGTAAGAATGGTACAGATATTTATATTTCCGGAGCCACAGCTGTCAGCAGGGTGTATTTCCAATACTTCACTCATTGTCCCATGTCGTCCAATTAAGACTGCGATCGTAATATTTAATTGTAAGTACAGTGATAAAATATACATGTGGTCGGTTTCCTAGGATGATTCTGTCTGTGCCAGTCGTCTGTGGCGGGAATGATTCACATTTCTGACTAACAAGAGGAGCTGTCCAAATGGAGAGGCCTGCTGGGATGCACGATTGTTGCTGACTTAACAATGGCGTCCTCTAGACGGCTGAATAGCGGACTAGTACTTAGTGTCTGCTGGATAGCTTTCGTGATCACATCGAAATTTGAGAAGATTCAATATGGAGGTGTGTTTGCACTGGACCATTATTCCCTCCCATGCAAATTGTCCGGTTGACTGCTTCTACACATTTCGCCCCTTTATTTAATTGAGGGGACATCGATTGTGGTGTGTGCATCTAGCAGGTAAAAGATGGGTGGAAGACACATTTGCTCGTTCTTTAGACATGAGAAACACCTTAGTTGGCTTTTTAAATTATAAGAATGATTTGGAATCTGTTACATCACTGACATCAGTATTCGTTAGTGGAAATATCAGTTTGCCCTATTTTTTTATTTTTTTTTTTTTGCTTTCGAGTTCTCATGTAAAGGTCTTCACAGATAGGATAAGTTTCTAGTTACTCAGTGGTTTACAGCACGCTACATCTCGCTAAAGTTTCGGGTTTCAAGAGTAACAATTTCCTGTCTATACCTTCGGAATTATACTGTGGGAGCGATACTATTGGTATGTAAGCTGTATCGAGAAATATCGCGTAAATGGTATGATATTCCGGCAAACCATGTGAAATTACATGTGTTTTTGCAGTCCCGGAGTCTGGGGATGAGTGTAGAATGCAAGCAAAGACGCAGTAACGCCTTTGTGGTGAGGGGAAACGAGCCCATCTTAGTACAACAGTTCAGAGAGTGATTTCGGTCCACTGAGGGTGCTCTGGTCACACACTGGGAGGGGATGACTTGTGAACATCAGCTGCAGTGGATAACCACCCAACCTTGCAGGAAAATATCTAGTGCTGCAAGGAGTATAACTACAGAGCATGAGCTTATGCTTTCTGTCTTCGCAGTATATGTACAAGTGTCTGGCACTTGATAGCTATATGAATGATAAAAATGGGGCGATTTTGCATGGTGCAGGATAGGAACTGTATATTTACTACACCGACATGGTATGCGGTGATATATTTTTGTGTTGGAGATCGGTTTCATGCTCTAATATTCAAGCTTCTGTCCTCAGTGGCAGAGCTGTGTAACTAAGTCCTACAGTGCATGTGCTTATGCTGTCTGTCTTTGCGTTATATGTACAAGCGTCTGTAGGTCGACAGCTATATGAATGACGCAAAAGGGGTGATTTTGTATAGCAAAGAATACGAACTGTATGTTTACTAAATCGACTCGGTATGCGGTGATATATTATCGGGTTGGAGATAAGTTCCACGCTCTAATATTCAAGCTTCCATCCTCAGTCACAGAGCACTGTAATTGAGTAAGAATCTTTTCGTATTTGATGATCTGTGGGCCGCTTTTGCAGGGTTTAGCTGTCAGTGCAATATGGCGATCTGTACAAAATAGTTTTGCCACTGGATGTTTCGTCTGCAGAAAGAAAAGGCGGACAGTGCTTCCACACTGGCAGCATCAGTAATTTGGTGGGTAAATTCAGTAAGAGCCGATCATAATGCTCCATTCATTCACAAGACACCCTTTGTGCCAGGACATAGGAGCCTCTATATAGCGGTGAGAATGTTTGCATTTCGGAGATATTTGTTGAAAGCAGAACTTAACGATTTCCAGGAAGGGTAACATGTTATGGATGGGGTGCCATGTTAGGGCCATCAGGAGGAATGCATTCGGCATTATTCTGGGCTAGTTTCGTAAACAGGTTCTGTTAGGAGAAGAATTTCCATGCGGACAAGATGAGACATCACGAAAGCTCCTACAAAAGCAATTGTTAATTATTTCTGCAACACTTTACAATTTCTGAGAGGTTGACTTGGCCAGTATAACATTAAGAACATTTTACATGCACCTGCAGTGGTGAGTTGCTACGTGAACATTTCATGGCGATGCATCAGCTGTGCTGGGCAGGTAAACGCGTGCATGGCTAGATGCAGCTCGCATGTCCCCTTAGAATCGCTAGGAAGAGTGCACCCTGTGCTATTCTGGGAGCATTGGAGCAGATTTCTATTTCAGTGACGTCAGTATAAAATTGAAAACCTTTTAGCTGCATCTGTGAAGGTGAGTTGCTTGGCAATTAGATGTTCGCTGGGCTGAAGGTAGAGAGACGTCGCACCAGCAATGGTAAACATATGCAAGTCCAGAGGGTGACCTGGCACTTATTTACATAGACATGTGATGTCAGTATAACACTCGAAGAATTCTGACTGTATACCTGAAAACAGATGCGACTTTTACCTGTTGGCTGTAGGTGACAGCGGCCTGAGAGCAATGGCTCACACCCCTGCGTTTGTCTGTCCAACAGCGGCTCATGGCAGCGGTGGCACATGCGCACATTGGAGCGTCTGATATGTTGCAGTTGATGATAGTTCGAAAGCGTTTTTTACATGTAGTGAGTGTTTGTGCACCACATTATTTTCGGCTGTTTAAGCGTTGTGAGCGTGTTGGCAGTGCCTTATACGCATTATTTTGACAATTTCACGTGGATGTGTCTGTTGCATTATTTTGTGAACAGGTCTGTAGGCTGTGCTATGCATTATTTGGACAGTTTAGAATCGGTGAGCGTATCTTCAGAGTGTTTTACTACATGCATCATTCTGATTTTGACAATTTACGAGTTGTTCTCGTGTCCACACATCAGTGTACTGCATTATTTCGGTGACTTACGAGTAGTTTGCAGGTCTGTAGGCTGTTTTATTGTGACCCAAAGCATGTCAGAGTGAGTGTTTTGTATGAGTGTAATAAATTAACTACATGAAATCCATCCCTAAATAAACTGTTCCAAAATGAATAAAGTGCTCTTCTTCCTCTCCAGCAGCCCGGAACAGGCTGAGTACTTTTCCCGCCATTTTTCCCACAGACCGCCATCTTGGATTATGCCATGGAAGGGACGATAACGCCCTCTGGTGGCGGTACTATGCAATAGGTCAGTTGGACTCCAGACCTCATGGTGAACACACTGGATGGAGCTACTCCATCAAATTATTTAAATAAAGGTTGCCTGCAAAATAACGACTTAAGTCGATCCTTTGCAGCAGCCCAGCATGTGCTGAGTCCTTTCCCCATCAATTCCTAGGAAGAGGTGGCGGTCGGATGACTTAGGTTAGTGGAGGTAGCCCAAGAGCCCTTTTATCCCATGTCAGAATTTGAACTTCCCAGCATTTCTTGTGAGGGGGACGGGAGGGGTTTAAGTTAGTGGAGGTAGCCCAACTGACCTATATAGCCGCCAAAATTTGAGCTTCCCACCATGATGTCATTGCGACGTTGCCACTTTTATTGCCGCCATCTTGGATCAGCCATTTTGAATAAATTTGCAGCAACGCCGGAGATTTGATGTTTTACCAGATTCCTGATATTCACAGTACATTTGTGAAATGGTCATACGGGAAAATCCCCACTGTGTCACCACCTCAGAAATGCTGTGTCCCATCAATTGTGCGCCGACTATAACACCATGTTCAAACTCATTTAAATCTTGATCACATGCCATTGTAGTAGCAGTAACTGACGTAACAGCTGCGCCAGACACTTGTTGTCATATACGCGTTGCCGACCACAGCGCCGTATTCTGCCTGTTTACTTATCTATGTATTTGAATACGTATGTCTGTACCAGTTACTTGAGCGCTTCAGTGTATAGAATAAACAGAAAACATAAATCAGAGACGGCACAAAAATTAAATATTAACATTAGTAATCACCTGCACTTAAGTTTTCATGTCAGCATAAACATGAACAGTTCAAAGTATACGACACTAGACGCAACAGAATCTAAGTAAACATGGGCTCTAAAGCGCACACCTTAAGAAATATGAGCACTTCTTCATCTTTGGTACTTTGAAACACGTCTCTTCTACTGAACAAGTGCTCACACTCTGCTAACAGATGTATTCAGTGCTGGGTACGCAAAAGATGGGTTTATTGCTCCTGTGCAAAGAGGAGAAGATGAAGACAGTGAAACAGTCCATGTTTGTGGGCTACGCAAAGACTGACTCATCAAGCACCACTAGTAAACCCGTTGTTGGCTATTGTCGTTATATTAAAGAGGGCACTGTCGTACATAAGTGAACACATAAAACAAATATGTTTGCACTTCACTCTTAGCTGTAATAGTGTACAATTACATCTTAATTTTCGAAAAACCTCTGACTATGATTGTTGTTTTTATTACCTCAAGTATTTTGAGTATCCCATCTTTGGTCCAGTCTCTCCTACCATATTCAGTAAGTTTAGAAAGTTTTTTTCTAGCTTCTTAGTTGTAAAATATTGATTGATGCTGCATCTGTAACAGGAAAACAGTCATATCAGTTGCATAAACGTTTTCAAATTACATGGTAATTGCTTTTATTTCCATAATGTTACCAATGTATGGATCACCTCTTAGACTGGTAATTAAAGCAGGTGACTCAGGGGCAAGTTGATGAGATGGGTAAGATGACCAAGTTCAAGCTTCTAGGTAGAGTAGCTACTATTTATCTACTGCATTCAGTGCATATGATGAAGCCCATCCAGGATATTAAGGTGCTTTATTAATTATTAATGTTCAAAACTTAGCTGAGAACCACAAATACTGCATGCACAGATTTCATTTAGAAAAAAACAAAAACTAATGTAAAATTTCAGAAGACAGTAAACTGATGTGGTAGCATTTAAAGAAACGAGATTTCATTGCAGCGAAGTACAGAAGGATGTTGTAACCACCTTGCTTTTCTGACAGCTCTGATTGACGAGTGACATTACAGTGACGTTTTGGCATTTCTCAGAATTCGAAATTGGTCACATAACGCCCCGTACTCGCCACTTTGGAGATGCTGAAGCGTTCCTTTTCTGCTTTAATAAGCTTTTAATATATTTGTGAAATTTAAAATCATCAAAAGGAAACACTTCAAGAATTCTATGGATCTGACTTTCTTTGCTTAACAGAATGGTGGAATCATTTAAATATAGGATTTTACTTTTAATATTTCCTATTAAGTCATTCTCCTTCGCTAAATTTTATCAGTTCTGTATAGTACAGGCCAAAGTACTATATTGGTTGGCAGTTCAGTCGATGATTCTTGACTGCGTAATTTAACTAATATTTCGACACACATGTAAAAATACTTTGATAACAAGGTTATTGGATCTCTTTAGAAGATGCAAGTTCAGTTTAAACAATATTGATGAAGCGCTGAATGCGCGTGACCATTGTATCATCAAACATATCATTTCCATCTCAGTTTGAATGGCTAAATATTGTATTTTAGGATTTCATTTATCAGGAAAGGAATGTTGGTATAATCAAGACTGAAATAAAAACAGTTTTAATTTACACATTGGTTATAATTTCAGGTAGTAACAAACCACATAACACTTACATCTACTGTATATGGCATTAAGGAGGAGAAGAAAGACATGTATAAAACAATGTCAGTGTGTCGATGACTATCACAGATACAGTTTTTAAACCAAGACTGATTTCTATTGTACCACTCTACCACTTACTTGGCATCGAAACTAATGCATTATAATATGTGTATATTATTTTGTAATGCATACATAATGATAAACAGTTAGTATGTTACATATGAGAATCATTGTGAATTTATGTTCTTGGTCAGTGTAAGGGGGATTACACATAAAATAACTCTATATTGCCCCCTTGAATTTGAGAGTAGTATACACTCTATTATCTCACTTACAACATTGAGTTTACTTTCACATTTAATTCTGATTGTTGTTAACAGTTGTTAGAATACACAGCACATTATAAATATTTATTTTATCATGGATGGTCATAAGGATTGAAATAGATTGCTGCTGTTCATAGACTTTGATGAAGGTAATTTAGCAGTACATAAGCTTGGCTATATACTTTTACTTTAAAAGCTTGTGACGAACTTGGTCATGCTTATATGAGACAATTAGCGATTGTACAGCTTCAGTAAAGTGTGGATTGTTATGGCAATGCTTGCGAATAAATGTAACATATCGCGCCCCTATTTAGGTATAGTCCAAGGGAAACTCAAGCTCAACACCTAGACAGGTCTCCAGACTTTACGTTTTCAACAACTGTCAGCTTGTGTAAAATCGTACAATCGATATTTGCGATTTGTTTGTACATGACTCTCATTGTATTATCTTTGTGGTAGATTCTTTTCCATAATTTACACAGTTCATACCTTGTAGTCAATTACCAAGATACAATTTTTGTTGTTGATTCTGAATACACTTAATAATAACTTCATATGATTCTTGTTTCATAAAGACAGTTCATGGTTATACGTTTGACGGGATTTTAACACATTCATATGAGAATAATTATTGTTGTCATTAGAGAACCTAAAAAGAATATTCAATTTTCCTGCAGTTCTACTGTCGTGTTTATGCTTGAACAGCGAAAATTTTATTTGTTACAATTATTTTAAAAGCTGTTACCATTTGTTGTATAACAAGAGTTTTGCTGGCCATGTTGCAAGGATAAATTGTTTGGCTTATAAGGATCTGGCTGCTAATGGCTGTGGATGTGGTTTTCTGTTGAGCTGAAGTGATGTGGGACCCATCAGGAACATTAATATCGGTGGTGGATGTCTGGACTCTTGGTAGGCAGGAAAGAAATCGGATGAGTAGCCTGGTGGTTTGGTAAATGGTTCCAAGTCTCAGGGCAGGTTGGTTGTGCAACTCATAAAATAAGGGTACATTAAACTGTTGAACATTTCTGTTAGTGGGGTGTGACACAAAACTTACATTATGCCTTTCTGGAATAGAATCTTGTTAGTACAAAAAAACTTTGTATTTTACATTAAAGATAAATTTATCAAATACATATACATTTTATTTATGCATAGAGATCCCTGTTTATTGTGGGGACTAAGATTTGTTTTTAGTTTTTGGTAAGCATGTTCACAGTTAATTGACCTATGTACTTCATTTAACAGTCTAAATTAACTACACTGTTTATAATTGGTAGTAAATACTACGGATGATTATTAATACGTATGTTTTCATGGTCCACTACAGGCACTGCTTTAGTGTTTTAGTAAGGCATGTTTTAAACATGACACCAAGTATTTTCACAGCTGGTATCCACGCTTGGCATTCCGCCTCGACAGTCGGCGGAGTACCATCAACATTGTCGTGTGCTTGAAACACTGTGTCTGCAGTAATTCCTGTACTTCAGAGAGACCTCCCATGTGAGTATTTGTGATAGCAGTTCTTCCAGCTCTTCTCAACTTTGGAGTCTTTCACATCGCACGACAGGTTCAGATAATGTAAGTGGAAAATCACTGTTCACTGTTTGAATACTAGTTTTGCGTTCGTATTGGTTTGCTAGAGGAGTGTTTCAAAGCTTCACCT
The DNA here is from genome assembly GCF_023864275.1 of Schistocerca cancellata. Lineage (NCBI taxonomy): Eukaryota > Metazoa > Arthropoda > Insecta > Orthoptera > Acrididae > Schistocerca > Schistocerca cancellata. The sequence goes on from NC_064634.1 coordinate 190,456,202, forward strand.
TAGTCAAGGACCTCTGCATATGGTCCACGATAGCATTTATCTTGCGTTTCGCTTGGTTTTTTAATACGGACATCATTCTTTTTGTACCCATATGGATCTCAAATATATTGTATAGATTAGAGCTTGACTATTTACAGTATTTATACGGAATATAATGAACACATGTTCTCACTTCTAGTGATTTATATGACGGTTTAAGTGTGTATTTCTGTATTGACAGACACGCACACGATTTTGAATCTGACTTACGTACACATAGACGATTAAGGGCATCTTTGTTCTTGCTTCAAAAGCATGAATACTTGTGTGTATAACTCCACTAAAACGATAAGGAAAATAGCTGCCAAAAAGCAGATACCTCTAATCTAGTGTAGTTAAACTTTCGCCACATATGAGAACGTCAGTAGCATAGTATATGAGTCATGTCCGTGAGCTTACTATTATATGGTTCAGAAACATCTACTAGCAATACCTAAGGACATCACTTAAAACTATAATACAAAAGGGTTGATGCATACGTTTCTAGCGTTTTTCTGTAAGTTCAGTACTTACATTGTGAAAAAGCAGCTTCTGGTACTGTGACCCTCCAGAGAGGAGAGGGCGGGGTGCGGGTGTTTTTGAAATTTAAACTTATTAAAACGTTATTTTAATGCTTTTCTGCTCATTTTATAAGCGCGGACACAACATTTATCTTCCCCGGGACCCTTGGGCCTTGCCGTTGGACCGAGCGAGGTGGCACAGTAGTTAGCACACTGACTCGCATTCGGGAGGACGACGGTTAAATCCCGCGTCCGGCCATCCTGATTTAGGTTTTCTGTGATTTCCCTAAATTGCTCCAGGCAAATTCCAGGATGGTTCCTTTAAAAGGGTACTGCCGACTGCCTTCCCTAATCCGATGAGACAGATGACCTCACTGTTTGGTCTTCTCCCCCAAACAACCCAACCCAACCCCTTACTGTTGGTGGGGAGGCTTACGTGCCTCAGCGGTACAAATAGCCGTACCGTAAGTGCAACCACAACGGAGGGGTATCTGTTGAGAGGCCAGACAAACGTGTGGTTCCCGAAGAGGGGCGGCAGCCTTTTCAGTAGTTGCAGGGGCTACAGGCTGGATGATTGACTGATCTGGCCTTGTAATATAAATCAAAGCAGCCTTGCTCTGCTGGCACTGCGAACGACTGAAAGCAAGGGGAAACTACAGCTGTAATTTTTCCCGAGGGCATGCAGCTTTACTGTACGGTTATATGATAATGACGCCCTCTTGGGTAAAATATTCCGGAGGTAAAGCCCCCCATTTGGGTCTCCAGGTGGGGACTACTCAGGAGGACGTCGTTATCAGAAGAAAGAAAACTGGCGTTCTTCTGATCAGAGGGTGGAATGCCAACTCCCTTAATCGGGTAGGCAGGCTAGAAAATTTAAAAAGGGAAATGGATGGGTTAAAATTAGATATAGTGGGAATCAGTGAAGTTCAGTGACACGAGGAACAAGACTTCTCATCAGGTGAATACAGGGCTATAAATACAAACTCCAATAGGGGTAATGTATGAGCAGGTTTAATAATGAATAAAAATTATAGGTGCGCAGGTAAGCTACTATGAACAGTATAGTGAACGCATTATTGTGGCCAAGATAGACACAAAGCCCACACCTACCACAGCAGTACAAGTTTATATGCCAACTAGCTCCACAGATGACAAAGAGATTGAAGAAATGTTTGACCGACCGCCGTGTCATCCTCGGTGGAAGATGCAGATAGGAGGGGCGTGGGGTCAGCACACCGCTCTTCCGGTCGTTATGACGGTATTCTTGACCAAAGCCGCTACTAATTGGTTGAGTAGCTCCTCAATTGGCATCATGAAGCCGAGTGCACCACGAAAAATGGCAACAGCGCATGGCGGATTGGATGGTCACCCATCCAAGTGCCGACCACGCCCGACAACGTTTAACTTCGGTGATCTCACGGGAACCGGTCTATCCACTGCGTCAAGGCTGTTGCCCATTCAGATAGTGAAGAGAGATGAAAATTTAATAGTCTTAGGGGACTGGAATTCGACAGTAGGAAAAGGAAGAGAAGCAAAAGTAGTAGATGAATATGGAATGGGGGTAAGGAATGAAAGAGGAAGCTGTCTGGTAAAATTTTGCACAGAGCATAATTAAATCATAGCTAACACTTGGTTTAAGAATCATGAATGAAGGTTGTATACCTGGAAGAGGCCTGGAGACACTGGAAGGTTTCAGACAGATTATATAATGGTAAGACAGAGATTTAGGAACCAGGTTTTAAATTGTAAGACATTTCCAGGGGCAGATGTGGACTCTAACCACAATTTTTTGGTTATGAACTGCTTATTAAAACTGAAGAAACTACAAAAAGGTGGGAATTTAATGAAATGGGTCCTGGATAAACTGAAAGAACCAGAGGTTTTACAGAGTTTCAGAGAAAGCGTTAGAGAATGATTGACAAGAACAAGAGAATAAATACAGTAGAAGAAGAATGGGTAGCTTTGAGGGACTAAATAGCGAAGGAAGCAGAGGATCAAATAGGTAAAAAGACGAAGGGCTACTAGATATCCTTGGGTAACAGAAGAAATATTGAACTGAACTGATGAAAGGAACAATATAAAAATACAATAAATGAAGCAAACGAAAAGGAATACAAGCGCCTCCAAAATGAGATCAACAGGTAGTACAAAATCGCTAAGCAGGGATAGCTAGAGGACAAATGTAAGGATGTGGAGGCATATATCGCTAGGGGTAAGATGGATACTGCTTACAGGAAAATTAAAGAGACCTTTGGAGAAAAGAGAAACACTTGTATGAATATCAAGAGCTCAGACAGAAAACCAGTTCTAAGGAAAGAAGGGAAAGCAGAAAGGTGGAAGGAGTATATAGAGGGTCTATACAAGGGCGATGTACTTGAGGACAATATGATGGAAATGGAAGAGGTCGTAGATGAAGATGAAATGGGAGATACGATACTGCATGAAGAGTTTGACAGAGCACTGAAAGACCTGAGTCGAAACACGGCCCCAGGAGTAGACAACAATCCATTAGAACTACTGACAGCCTTGGGAGTGCCGGCCATGACAAAACTACACCATTTGGCGAGGAAGATGTATGAGACAGGCGAAATACCATCAACCTTCTAGAAGGACATAATAATTCCAATCCCATAGAAAGCAGGTGTTGACAGGCGTGAAAATTACCGAACTATCAGTTTAAAAAGTCACGGCTGCAAAATGCTAACACGAATTCTTTATAGACAAATGAAAAAACTGGTAGAAGCTGACCTCGGGGACGATCAGATTGGATTCCCTAGAAATGTTGGAACACGTGATCCTACGACTTGTCTTAGAAGATATGTTAAGGAAAAGCAAATCTAAATTTCTGGCATTTGTAGACTTAGAGAAAGTTTTTGCAAATATTGACTGGAGTACTCTCTTTCACATTCTGAAGGTGGTAGGGTTCAAAGAGAGGGAGCGAAAGGCTATTTACAATTTGCACAGGAACCAGATGGCAGTTGTAAGAGTCGAGGAGCTTGAAAGGGAATCAGTGGTTGGGAAGGGAGTGAGACAGGGTTGTAGCCTATCCACGACGTTATTCAATCTGTATATTGAGCAAGCAATAAAGGAAACAAAAGAAAAATTCGGAGTAGGAATTACAATTCATGGGGAAGAAATAAAAACTTTGAGGTTTTGCTGATGACATTGCAATTCTGTCAGAGACAGCAAAGGATCTGGAAGAGCAGTTGAACGGAATGGACAGTGTCTTGAAAGGAGGATATAAGATGAACATCAACAAAAGCAAAACAAGGATAATGGAATGTAGTCGAATTAAATCGGATGATGCTGAGGGAATTAGATTAGGAAATGAGACACTTAAAGTAGTAGATGAGTTTTGCTATTTGGGGAGCAAAATAGCTGATGATTGTCGAAGTAGCGAGGATACAAAATGTAGACTGGCCATGGCAAAGAAAGTGTTTCTGAAGAAGAGAATCTTGTTGACATCGAGTATAGATTTAAGTGTCAGGAAGTCTTTTCAGAATGTATTTGTATGGTATGTAGCCATGTATGGAAGTGAAACAAGGACGATAAAAAGTTGAGACAAGAAGAGAATAGAAGCTTTCGAAATGTGGTGCTATAGAAGAATGCTGAAGATTAGATGGGTAGATCACGTAACTAATGAGGAAATACTGAATCGAACTGGGGAGAAGAGGAATTTGTGGCACATCTTGACTATAAGAAGAGATTGGTTGGTAGGACATGTTCTGACGCATCAAGGGATCGCCAATTTAGTATTGGAAGGCAGCGTTGAGGGTAAAAATCGTAGAGGGAGACCAAGAGATGAATACACTAAGCAGATTCAGAAGGATGTAGGTTGCAGTAGTTACTGGGAGATTGAGAAGCTGGCACAGGATAGAGTAGCATTGAGAGCAGCATCAAACCAATCTCTGGACTGAAAAGTACAACAACAACACAGCATTTATACTAGTAAAGTACCGGTGTGTACCATCAGAAATCAAGCATTGCCTAAGTTTAACAACACAACAGATACACGTAACAGAGACTTTAGTCATCAATAATATATTCTCCTTCACCATTTACAACAGCCTGCCAACACCAAGGTAACTTCTCGATTCCATGGTTTTGAGATGAAGAACTCGTCGACCCACATTCAGAGCGCATTTTCATAAAGAAAGGAAGTTCCTTGAAGGTTGTTTTATAGCGAGCGGAAAAGGTGAAAATCTGAGGGCGCAAGATCAGGTGAATAAGGTGGGTGTGAAATGACTTCCCAATCCAACTGCAGTGCAGTGTTTTTCGCCAGTGTAGCAGAATGCGCGAGGGGGCGTTATTGTGGACTGGGGGCCGAACCGCCGGTGTGGGGCGGCGGTGGGGTGAGTGGACTGCTGTAGCATGTCGTGGGGTTGTGTACCACTGAGGGCTCCGGCGGGGACGAAGGCTCTCCGACGTTTCTAGGTCCCCAGTTCTATACAATACAATACAATACAATACCAGCGAAGAATTTGAAATGCGTATCAGTCCGTTTCTTTATGTGCAACAGAAATCTTTCTGCAACTAAGGGCTGCTGACTAACTAATGCAGCTTTCTATTTAAACATCATAAGTCTTCAGTTAATGAAAATCGTTTACATGTAGCATCTCTTGTAGTATATAGTCCAGATTAGATTTAGTTGCATACATTAAAGTTCACATTACCCTTTTCTTACACAGATTACCACTACTATTGATAGTCATTAAGCTGGTAAGAGATATGTATAGTTCATGGTTCTTATTAGGCTTGAATTTCAATTATGATTCTACAGATAACATCTTACGTAATATATACTAACATAAACTTACTGTTTTACATTATTTACACACCGGAATTCCTTCTGAAATATGTGCAGCAGAACTTTTCCCCATGTATTTCAAACATGAATAAATCTAGTGCAAGGTAAAACTTACATATGTAAGTGATAATAGTTCAACATGCATGGAAAAAGTGATTATTCTATACACTTTGGTGACTTCCTCATGGTTTGACTATGGGACAGAGTAAGTTGTATTGCCATATGGTTCATGAGGTAAGTTATTACCCCCATATGGTATTCATAAGCTTTAACAATGACAGGTTGTTCAGCAAATACACATATGAACATTGTTAGCAAATGACCTAGTTCTGCTTGGTGTGACAAATTTAGACACTACAATTCAGAAACCTTTTCCTTAATATGAGCTTTGTTTGACTGCATTTTCCTATAACAAAACTGTGGGTTTGTTATTATTGAATGATATGTTTGGCTGCTACTTTGTAGTACTATAGTTCCAACACCTTTTACACTGATTTTCTGGCTGAATGTGCCAGGCTTGGTTTTTGTTCTTATTAAGTCTAATACAGTTTCTTCCCCAGTAGTGCACAAGTAACACTTGCCACTCCAGAGGTCGATTTTGGCATTCCTCTCTCACAAAAACTCAATCCGTAGAATACAGTTCACTGTTAAATTTTTTGCAACTCACGGCTCCATTTCCTGTATTTATAGTAACTCATACTTGCATCTGAGTGCTTTGTGACTTAGTACCAAACCTACAATTTTGGTCAAGCAAGGTCGGTACGTGGGAGATCTCATTTACGGAAGCTCCACTGACTAAAGTAACCGTATGGGAGGAGGGTGATGATATTTCTGACCACTACTTTTATTGCAGCTTGCTCTAATTCACCATACTGCTCTTCACGTATGACGGAATCGGTATATAACTCCTCTCCAATGTCTACGCCTTCGCTGTATCGCAACAGATGAATGATTTCTTTTATGTTACTTTCTCCCTGTCCCAGAACTGACATTTGAGGGCTAAATGGAGTCGCACTTAATGTCAAGCTCGACACTGTCAGGCAGCCTCCCTCAGCTACTGTACTTTGATTAGCCTTGCTTCTGATTACGCAAATTTGATTTGGGGGTTCCAGGCTGCATCTGATGATTGCTTTAATTGTCTAAATTCATATTAGGCAATGAGGGTTGATCTTTGTTAGGATTCCATCAATTGTGATCGTTTGAGCCCTCGTATTCGTATGATTCTATGTGTTATTTAGCTGGTATTCAGGACTGTACCTATTATCCTTGGACCTTCATTTGATACAGTTTGAAGAACTATGGCCATCTTGCATATGGTCATTTGGCATATTTTCTACTGGCTGTGCACACAGTTAATATGGTGACCTTGTTTCAGTTGTGCCCATTGTAATGGTTGCCTGACTAAGTCAGCTGGCAATTGTCATTCCAATACCTATCTTCAAGTCCTTGTGTATCAGGTCAGTTCAATCTAATCTTGATACGAAATTTTCCAGATTAGTTTCTACGACATGTACAAGTTTCTCTCTAATATCAGTCAGTAATTTCACTTTCAGAATTCTTAGTACACCAAGGTATGAAACCTCTGTATTTGTTGTGAGAATAATGTCAGATGTAGGAGATATAAATATAAAAAAAATTTGCATACTTTGCTTACTTTCATTCTATTATGTTATATAGGATCATATTATGGGGCAACTCATCAAACCGAGCAAAAGTTTTAGGGTGCAAAAGCGTGTGATTAGAATCATTTGTGGTGTAAATTCAAGGACATCTTGTAGAAAACTGTTCAAGGAACTTTTTATTCTAACCACTGCTTCTCAGTATATTTATTCCTTAATGAAATTTGTTGCAAGTAATACATCTCTATTTAGTATCAATACTAGGAATAAGAACAATCTACATAAAGACCTAAAATCACTTACCTTGGCACAAAAAGGGGTCCAATATTCAGGAACACACATTTTCAGTCAATTGCCAGCAACCATTAAAAACTTGGTTTCAGATAAAGCACGGTTTAAACAGACTTTGAAAGACTTTTTGATATGCAACTCCTTCTATTCCAGAGATGAATATCTTAACAGAGACTGTTAAGCCAGCTTAAGTAAAAATATCTGTTAGATTCCAGTTTTGACAACACTTGGTCACAACAGTCAAGATCAGGTATTTTGTGTATGATAAATTTATTAATAGTGCATAACGGTGTTTCATTCTGACAGCACGTTAATTCTGTAAATATTAGCTCTTCCAGTTTACTCTATTGTATTAACCTATTTCGACTATCACATGACAAATTATCAGAGTAGTAAGTATTATATTCAAATGTTTTATGTTTTTTTGTTATACTTTCTGACATGTTCAACACCCCCGAGAATCATCTCATTTTTTTGGTCTACGGAACGAAATCTGAATCTAATCTAATCTAATCTTAACTTCTTCTGGGTCTGACTGAAATTCGTCTTGTTTTGCTGATAAATTACCAAAGTTAGACTTCATTATTACCTCTAGTCGCTGGTATAATTGCACAAGCGGATGCTGATTATGGCTCGTTTGCAGAATTACTCCATCATCTACCACTTCTGGTTCCATTTCACATGCTAAAGGTTCCTGGTTAATTATTGCCGGATCAGTGAATTCACTGCCGCCTACTTGTGAATCGTTATCACTATGCGCGATAGATTCTATGATAGACATGTTTCCTATTTTCACTATGCCATAGTTGTTGGATATTATTAAACCTTTGTCAAAACATGTAACGAAAATGGTTGTTCCACAAAAACAAACTAACAACGCAGCTCCATTTCACTCCTGTAACATCCAAAGTAAGCCATCTTCTAATCAGCAAAAAGATATAGATATCTGACATAGTTATTAACAACAATTTCTGTGTAAATATTTTTGAAAATTACTGTGGATCATGAACCACCTATTGCGTTGATATGAAATTACAACACACAAATATAAACACACAAACAATGATTACCCTACCTTTAGTATTGTAGCAGAGTTTTATTTACAGATTCTTAAAAAATAATTTTGTTGAGGTTTTCCTTTTCCTGCCTCCTTGGTATTTTATCGTTGTATTGTTCCTTATTTCGGTTTTACCATACCCACATAGCTCGTCTCAGTAGATGGCCGCTGAACAAGGAAAAAAATCACAACTAATTGTCGCGTTACACAATTTTTTTTTTTTTTTTACATACCGGTACATGTAATTTCGTAATTGTCCTACACTGAGTTCCAGAACCCAAATCGACAGCTAAAGCGTTTATTTCGTGCTTTAATTAGGTTTTAATATACGTATGAAATTTTAAATAATCATCGAAAGGAAACGCTTTTTGATTATGAGAATGGTGTACTCATTTAAATGTAAGGTTCTACGTTTGACATTTCCTGTTAACATCTACATCCACATCTGCATGACTACTCTCCATTTCACACTTCAGTGCCTGGCATGGGTTCTTTGAACATGTTTCAGATTATTTCTCTATTGTTCCACTAACAGTGCGTGGGAAAAATGAACACTTCATTCTTTCTGCATGAGCCCAAATTTCTCTTATTTTATTGCGGTGATCATTTCTCCCTATGTAGGTTGGCGGCAATAAAGTATTTTCACATTCTTTCATCTGCCTTCCCCACAACATTATTTATGTGATCGTTCCAGTTTAAGTTGTGCGAAATCGTAATTCCTAGGTACTTAGTTGAATTGCCAGCCGTTAAACTTGTCTGATTCATTGTCAACCGATATTTAACGGATTTTTTTTGTACTCATGTGGATGACCTCACACTTTCCGTTATTTAGAGACAATTGCCACTTTTCGCACCATACAGAAATCGTGTCTAAGTAATTTTGCAATCGGTTTTGATCCTCTTACGATCAGCATGTGCAAACAATCTAAGAGAGCTGTTAGACTAGCTGCTAAATCGTTAATGTAGATTAAGAACAGCAGAGGGCCTGTAACACTTTATTGGGAAACGTTGGATATCACTTCTGTTTTTGTCGATGATTTCCATAGATTACTAAGTGTTGTAACCTATCTGACAGGAAATCGCAAATCCAGTCGCACATCTGAAGCGGTGCTCTATCGGCACGCAGTTTTATTATAAGTCTCTTGTGAGGAACGGCGTCAAAAACCTTATGGAAATCTATAAATATGGAATCAATTTGAGATTCCTTGTCGATGGCACTCATCACTTCGTGCGAATTAGGAGCTATTTGTGTTTTACAAGAAATTATTTTCTGAATCCGTAGTGACTGTGTGTCAATAGATCGTTGCCTTCGAGGTAATTCGTAAAGATCGAACACAGTATATGTTCCAAAATTCCGCTTCAAATCGGCGTTAGTGATATGAGTCTGTAATTCAGCGGATTACTTCTATATCTCTTCTTGAGTATCGATGTGATCTCTGCAACTTTCCAGTCTTTTGGTACAGATCTTTCGCCGAGCGAGCGTTTGCATGTGAATGCTAAGCATGAGGCTATTGCATTGCCTTTATTAATTGTTGCTTTAAACTGCTTCAATACACCGAGGATATCTACTTCTAAGTTACTCCTTTTGGCAGTTATTCTCAATTCGGATCCTGGAATTAATGGCGCTGCCACCGGCAATATTACGTGGCTATTGTGCAGTGTAGGTATTGATTGTGTCCTACCGCTGGTGTACTTTATATACGACCAGAATCTCTTCGGATTTTATGCCAGATTCCGAGACAGAGTTTCATTGTGGAGGCTATTAAAAGCATCTCGCATTGAAGTCCGCACTTAATTTCCAGCTTCAGTAAAACATCGCCAATTTTTGAGATTTTGTGTTCTTTTAAATTTGGTATCCTTTTTTCGTTGCTTATGCAACAATGTTCTGACCTGTTTGGTGTACCATGGAGGATCTGTACCATCTTTTATTAGTTTTTCGGTGTAAATGGATGAATTAGCTCGGATTTTACTGCTTTTAATTTAAGCCACATCTTGTCTACACTTACGTAATTACTTGGGAAGTAGTGGAGACTGTTTAGGAATGCGTCAAGTGAATTTATATCTGCTTTTTTAAGTAGATATTTTTTTGCATTTTCTTTTGGTGGATTTGGATGTTGTGATGGTCAGTCTCGCTACAACGACTTTTGTTCACTAATCCATGTATCCATCATAATGCTTAGGATTATTTGTTGCTAATAGGCCAAGTATGTTTTCGCAACCATTTACACTTAGAGTGGGCTCCTGGCCTAATCGCTCAAAATAATTTTCGGAGAAAGCATTTAGTACAATTTCTGACGATGTTTTATATCTATCACCAGCTTTGAATAAGTATTTTCGCCAACATGTCAATGGTAGATTGAATAATGGTTCAAATGGCTCTAAGCACTATGGAACTTAACATCTGAGGTTATCAGTCGCCTACACTTGGAACTACTTAAACCTGACTAACCTAAGGACACCACGCACATCCGTGCCCGAGGCAGGATTCGAACCTGCGAGCGTAGCAACAGCGCGGTTCCGGACTGAAGCGCCTATAACCTCTCGGTCACAGCGGCCGGCGGTAGACTGAAGCTACCACCACCTATAATTGTGTGAGTGGAGTACCTATTTGTGATGGGACTCACGTTTTCTTTGAGCTGAAGTTAAAATCTTCGGGGTTGTTAGGCCGTGTCATATTTCTTCAAACAATCGACGTTTCGACCCCTCTCCTGGGATCTCGTGGTGTCCACTGTAGACTGCCCAATCTACAGTGGACACCACAAGATCCTCAAGAAGATTCCAACAGAGGGGTCGAAACGTCGATTGTTTGAAGAAATACTGTAGACTATAGACTGCCCAATCTACAGTGGACACCACAAGATCCTCAAGAAGATTCCAGCGGAGGGGTCGAAACGCCGGTTGTTTGAAGAAATACGACGCGGTCAAACAACCCAGAGGACCTTAACTTCAGTGACAATGGCTACAAAAACCTGCAGACTTTCTTTGAAATGTTCAGCAACTAAATCATCAAAGTCTGTCGGTCGGTAAAAAGAAGAAATTATTAGTTCATTCCAGTTGTTACGTACAGCTTCTACCCATATTACGTCGCACGAACTAGCATCTTCAGTTTCACTACAAGATAAACTACCTCCAACAGCAACAAAGACGCCGCTATTATATGTATTTAATCTATCCTTGCTGAACAATGTTAGGTCCTCTGAAAAATTTCGGATGAACTTACTTCCGGCTTTAGCCAGCTTTCGGTATCTATAACGATTTGAGCTTCAGTGCTATTTCTATTAGCGCTTGGAATTCTGGTTGTTTCCCAAAATAGCCACGACAGTTTACAACTACGATATTGATTGTTGCGATGCTCACCTTCTTCCTGTGTTCGTCCTGCACCCTTTGGAACTGAAGCCCTTTTTGTCCTTTCCTGAGACCCTTCAACCTAAGTTATTGTCCTTTATTAAATTTCATCAGTTCTACATAGCACAGGCCAAAGTGCACTGTTAGTCAGCAGTTTTGATGATGATGATGATTGGTTTGTGGGGCGCTCAACTGCGTGGTTATCAGCGCCCGTACAATTTCCCAACCTTTGCTCAGTCCAATTTCGCCACTTTCCTGGATGATGATGAAATGATGAGGACAACACAAACACCCAGTCATCTCGAGGCAGGTGAAAATCCCTGGCCCCGCCGGGAATCGAACCCGGGACCCCGTGCTCGGGAAGCGAGAACGCTACCGCGAGACCACGAGCGGCGGACAGTCAGCAGTTTTCTCAGTGGCTCTTGACCGCATAAGTTAACTAACATTACCATACATACTTTGCCAACAAGGTTATCGGGCTTCCCTGGAAAACGCTGTTCAGTTTAAACACTAGGAAACTTAACGGTAAATAGCTGAAGGCGCCTGACTGCGTCATCAGATGTATGTCTCCAACTCTGTTTGAACGGCCGAATATTATATTTTCGTATTCTGTTTATCAGGGGAAGGACGTTGGTGTAATCAGGACTGAAATAAAAGCAGTTTTGACTCAAACAGTGGTTATTATTTCAAACAGCAACAAACTAAGTAATACCTGCATCTACTCTATACGGCAAACAGAAAGCAAAGGAAGACAACTGCAAAAAAAAAAAAAAAACTCTGTTGTATCGCTGTATCACGTATTTGGCGTCGATAGTAAGATATTACAACATGTGTATGTTATTTCGTAATGATTAGATAGCGATTTACAATTAGTATGTTACGTATGAGAAGCTTTATGAATTTAAGTTCTTGTTCGGCCTAAGGGGGAAAGCTATAAAGTCACATTGCATTTCGTCGTATTTCGTTGTTTATGTTTTATAACTTGTGTCTTACGACAGTTTCGAGGCAACGGTGCATTGAAGATTTATCACAGATATGTCATTCTTGGTATGATTTCTTATAATTAAATGTCAGTTAACGTCACACCAGCGGTAAATGCCTTTAGAAGGTCCTGAAATGACAATAATAATATCCAGAGTAGTATGTGTTCACTGTGGTCTTGTGGCTATGGCTGTTGAGTTACGAAACCGAATGAAGTAGGTTTGCATCTTGCAACATGCAAATATTTATTTTTTCATTTTCACATTTGTAAAAGACTATCGGACTTCTTTATTCAAGTAACAGACGTATGTTATGCAATATTCGATGTTATGTACATATAAGTGTGTGCTCTCTCAGGAATGAATTTCTTCGGTTTGTGACTCTTGTAAAAATAGGTTGTGAGAGGAGCCAATAAGAGGAATAAGAAGTTGTACATTAAGACGAATAGTTGCTGAACATTAATGTTAGCTACAAAAAGAACATCAGATTGAATGCTGTTCATTTTACTATATATTTTATATCCATTTTATAACTTATGTACATAAAACTTGATTTACTTGATTGCTTAGCTCCTCAGCTGGAGTAATTTAACTGTCCAATATATCATAAGTGACCAAGTGTTTATGCCAAACGATACATATATAACAATGACTCCAGTCAGCTTAAACAATCAAAGTATTGGTCGTTTCACTCGCAGTAATTTAAGCTGTACTCTTAGCTTCTTGCCTAACCACACCCTTAGAAATCGCGACGAGGCCAAATAATTGTGACAAACAGAAATATAAATGTCATTGCTGCTCAGTTCACTTGCTGCAGGAAGTATTGATACACTTTGAAAAAAAGGCTAAATATTTGTGACAAGCAAGAATACAAATGTCTTTGCCGCTCGCAGAAATGTCATCTTTTGTTTTTTTTTTTTTATCGGACTTAAGTCAGAAAGCCGAAGAAAATCATTTGTAAGTGAGCGTACGCTTATGTGTAAATGGCATAAAATATTGCAGACCATACTTCTGTTACTTGAATAATAAAGAGTCCTGTTGAAAATGTGAAGAAAAAAAAGTTAGCATGTAGCAGAACACGAAACTACTGCCTTTGACTCCATAACTGCACATTTTTAACTACAGGACCATGGTGAAGATGTATAGCTCTGAGCATTATTAACCTTCATCTTAGTATCTCCTAAAACTTTTATCACGAATGTGTCATTAACTGATATTTGATTGTAATAACAAATACCGAGACTGACATGATAAATCTTCAATGCGCCACTGTGTTGAAGCAGCATACTGTCGTAACATACAGGTCCCAATTCAGAAACAACAAAATATGATTAACTTCAGTATGGCGTCTCCAAAGGAACAAGTGAGGAACATCACATACTGATTTCTGATTTCCCGTGAATATAATTGTAGCGTACTCATTTTAGTCATTCGTTCTGATTGTTGACTAGTGCTGTGCTTGATTGTGACTTGTGCTTGGGTAATTGCTGTCACAGGCTTTACTCTACCTTCTGATTACTGCACGGTCAGTCGACTTTTGTTGGTACTATCGCCATGATGTGTCATAGCGTTTTTAATGTTACGGATTTTAATCATAAATATAACCGTGAAACACACACTACAGTATCTCACAGAATGCAGCTCATATGTAAACTACTTCTTCTTTTCTTGTGTCTTTGTTCCACGTGGTTATTAAGAGATTTGGAATGTTTAATTTAAGGGGTGGTCAGATGCCCTTCTTGTGCGCCATACCGTTACCCATAGAGATGGAATATATGTACTCCAACTGCCTGTGTTGTGTGCGAAGTGAGTGAAAGTTTTTTAAATGTTCGCGAATCGTCCAACTGTGGCGAGGCTTGGGTACCAATCTAGCATTCGCTTAGTGTGATGTGACAAACTACCTAAAAGCACATCCATCCCACCATCGTCGGTAATCCACTGGGCGGATTCGATGCACGGCCGGTGCCTCTTCCCATCCCGAAAATCCACATGCTGTAAGGAGTGTGTCAGAACGCTCCATTACATTGACTAAATATTACATTGACTATCGAAAATAATATAGCCTACGTAAGGCTATTCTTTGCATTGTGTACGATTGGAAATAAATAAACACTCAGACATCGACAGTAACAATGTGAGGGTGAAACATGGGAGTGCAATTGTAAGCATTGTTGTGAGACGAGGTCTGTCTGTGAGAGTGGAAGTAGTAGGGTCGGTCGAGAGCTCGGAGACAGAAGACGTGTCACGCTGCCCTCATATCGGTGATGGCAGATCTTACCACGCTCAACGCCTGGTTTCATTTATAAAGCCAGGAGAGATTTAGATGGCTTAACTATGCTTGAAGATGGAATTCAAGGTACAATTCGCAAGCATAGCGTAAAGCGCAATGGCAGAGTTAGGTTCGTGATTGTTAAGAAATCACTTCTTACAAGTTATTTAATAGTTAACAGGACCCAAGCAAACTCCTTTTTATTAAATTCATTTTTATTAACAATAAGCTTTAGCCGCTGCTGCTGCGAATTGCTGCAAAAACTTGGAAAATATAGTCATCTAAGAATTTTTAACATCGTGCAGCCCCGTCAGTAACTGTGATGATTAAACATATAACACGTCAGCCTCAGTTGCAAATAGAAACTAATCTTTACCTACGTTTCAGCCAAAATAATCTGGCCTTCTTCAGAAGCTACTGACACTAAACTATTGGCTGAAACCTAGGTAAAGATTGGTTTCTATTTGCAACTGAGGCTGTGTTATATGTTTATGTATAGTCATCTAAAGAGGTGATTGCAATACTTAGGGCCAAAACAGAGACACTGGCACATCACAACATGTCGTGTACTCTAATCCAGTAAATTCCGTCGCACAAGTCACATTCTATATCACTTGTAAATTCTTATTCAAATATGCAGTCAGATAGCTTAGGTATTCATGGTTACACATTCATTTGTTCCTGTAGTTTTTCATATATACACAGTCAGATAGCTTATCCAAACAGTTTTTCATGTGACGATTTGTTGAGGGCTTAAATGACAGTGAAACTGCCACTCATACAACACGCACACTTAATTTTCAAGCTTCAGTTCACTCATCGGTCTAGTGACGTCTGTCGATGCTATTATCTGCACTGTGTCTTGCCAATGTTATTTATTCGCACAGTTGCAATAACAGCTCTAATATGATTTACTATTTTTTATTAGGCACTCAATTCCCAGTTAATTTTTTTCCTTGTTTCATCTGAATGTTATCATCTTGTTTTAAAGCACGTTAGATACTACTAATCAAACAAAACATTGTATTGGATTCAGAGTCGAGTACTGTTTTTGAAGGACAATAATTTCGACTTTGTTAGCTTTATATAAAAAAATTACAAGAAATGTTTATGTATAACAACTATCAATACTGCATGATAACTCTTATTGTAAATCAATTCAAATACAACAGGAGTTTGTACAATGGTAGGATTTATTACCATTCCCACCGTGGTTTACGATACTCATATTTCAAGCAGCTCTACAGCTTGTTTTTGTGGCAATTTTTTTAATTTGAGACGATTACCTGCTCTTGTGCCCTGTGAGACGAATGTTACGTGATTATTCGAGCAGCAGTAGATACTGTGTTGAGCTCTGTGGCATATTGGGAAATCTCGAGTTTATTTGAACACAATTATTGTTTGGCAACACTTAGTCTGCTACACAGCCTCCCTGTTCTAAGTGCGCATTGGCCAAGATGTGTGGATATTTAAAACAAGCTCGAATGTATTTATCGTGTTTTCTTTTGCATAGTTGTTTGTGAGGTGTTGGTAGAAGCAAGGTTGGCGTCATTTCTTCTGGAGTAGATCGTGCATGTGCTATTACTTAGTTGGGGGCTTGAGACCTGTCAGATGCCATATACACCAAAAATATGTGCACTCATTTTATGACTGTAATACTAACATTTATTGAAAAATTCAAAATAATGTGAGCAAATGTAGAAACCAGCCATTTGTCGAAAGTGTTCAAATTGTGGTCCAGACAGAGCTGACAATGCTGACCGATAGAAAATCCGACATGTTCCTAATCGTTGCAGTTGATATTTTTTCAGATTAGTTTTCAGTGGCTGCTTTCAACTCACTGATTGTAGCTGATCGCTATAAACACTGCTTCACATGCTCTCTTAGAAAAAAATCCATAGGCGTGAAATTTGGTGATTGTGGAAGGTACTTAGTCCTGTGTCTTCGTCCTATCCTTCTGTGCAGCAGGTGCTCGTCAAGGTTAAGCCCTTACATTGCGATGGTAATGGGGAGGTGCTCCACCCTGCTTGAAATACCGTTCTCCATCCTGAAACATGTCTTCAACGCAGGGCATGGCGTACTCCTGAAGTAAGCTCAGGTAATTTTTACCAGCCACTGTATGCTCAAAAAAGGAAGGTCCAGTCATCAAATGCAGGATTCTCAGCAAACCAGTAGGTGCAATTCTAAACCATTTACCTTGAAAGTGGCTTCTTCACTCCAAACGACCATGTATGGGAATTGTTTGTCCAGTGCACATCTGACTTGATACCACTCACAAAATTCCATTGTCCAGTCATGGTCACCCTCATTCTGAGCCTGGAGTAACCTAGGAATAAAACTTTTCGATTGGTCATGCTTCAGTATGCGATGGACGCTCGTTATAGGAACTCCGTCTCACGAATTGATTGCCGCACACTTTCTCGGAGATTGCTGAAACCTTTCGATGACGTCCCTTTCTCTTCCGAGGCACATGGATGGTCGCCGTCTTCCACAGTGGGTCTTATGGGTATTTAGGATAGTTCCTTCTTCCTCAAACTTATCTCGCAGACGGGTATTTGCGTCGCGTCTGTGTATCTCATTGAAACTTCATTTTTAACTGTCTGTGCACTTCACTTACGTTCTCAATCTTCTAGTAGTACTTCAGAATGAACTTTCTTTGTTCAAGGTTCAGCCTGACTTCAGCCATTTTTCAAGCCATCACACTAGAAAACGGGGAGAAAAGTACTGTAGATATGAATTGTAAAACAGCGAATACGCTTTTCTGGGACAACCTGTATCATGCTTCTTAAAAAAGAGGTGATGCTGCTAACAAGCTCTTAAATTCTTAGAAATTAGTCACTTTTCGTTTGGTGCCCGGATATAACGACATAGTCCCCATGGGAGCAAATGCAAGGGGATGCCCAAGGACTGTCAGAGGTTCGAATCATGTGGCGATTTAGTAGTAGTTTCCGCAGACGTGTAAATACTGTTGGGACTGGAGTAGTCTTGATAAAATGTATTGTGTTGTGATTGTTTGGAACTGTTGAAGCAGCCGAGTAAAAGCTCTTTAGCTGATGAGTCTTATACCTATCTTGTTAGGTGAGATGTCTCCTGAAGCTTGTCGATTAAACAGCCGCTCTTGGCATGAGGTAAAAGTCTGAAACGAGCCAGGGAAGCTGGTCCTGATACATCTGCTAGCTTAAATTTCAGTTGACATTTCTTGCTGATTCATTACTGAGTTGTTCGAGAAAAGAACTACAGTAATGTTATTTAGCTTTGAATTCGTAGCACCTCGACTGGTTACAAGGAAGCAACGAAGCCCTAGTATATCAAAGAACGGAAACTTCAAAATTTGTCTGGTTCTAAGACTGCAAGAGGGTATGTTGTAATGTCTGTATATCACCACAGTAACACTGTCGTACCATACTACAAATACTTCACATAATAAGACTTCAAAAACTCGTGCACTGAAACTGCAGACACCAGTTCAGTGTGCGTTAGGTAATTACTATGTACATTGCTAGAAGTGTTATAATTTCAAGACATTCAACATAAGGTCTTGTGAAATAACTTGTAAGATATTTGGTTATTTTTAATTATAGATGAAAAATAGACAATATGAATTTCACTGTCACTACTTACTAGTGACTTATTCTTGTTAATGCTACTTCAAAACTAAAAGATTTTTAAGGTAGCCGACTGGGGCCAGTTGACAATCTAATCATCTAATGAGCAGGACTTGTTTCAAAGCAGCTACGATCAGTAAAGCATTTAGTGGTTTCAAACAATATACCCTTGTGTTTCATTAGCACGATTTTGCTGCGGCAAAAACCAAAGATCGTGTTCTTGTCACAGACTGCGCCGAAAAAGAAAACTACCCTGCACTGACTGCAACATCTAAATATCAAAGCACAAAAACTGCAAATGAATCTCCTGACGCACATAAACTAGAGAAAAATGAAGAACCAAAATCTTCAACCAGTGCTTCTCCCCTTAAGGCTAAACAGTGCTGAAGCACTTTCGATTTTAAGATTTACCTCAAGAAAGACCATGTGTAAAAAATATGCGACAGTACAAATAGTAAATGTTTTAATAACAACCAATTTTGGTTGGTAATGTAGCACACGCCATGGAACAAGAACATTTAAAACAACAAAGAAAAATTTGCAAAGAAGGTGTGCTGCGTGTGCTGAAGTCTGTGTTGACTCTCCACAACAAGGCTAAACAGAGCGTTGTAAGTGATACATATGATGGGATGAGGACTGCTGAAACATAGAACTAGGAAAATTTTTAATGATTAACTCTACTCTGGAGTTCTATTAATTTTTAACACAAAAATCCTATCAAAAATTAAAATAATGATCAATAAGAAATACGTAGCAATGTCTAATTCATTCATCAACTGCCTTATACTTTCCGGAAATATAGGTATACTCAACTTTTATCAGTATTATCATCTTGGCCCATGGCCTAAGTCATCTTACGCAGTACTGGAGCAAGATGACACTTTTACATTAACTTTTGAAACTTGCAAAATATTAGTCATTGTATTAAAATAAAAATTCGTATTGCTACATATAGTTCCATAAAAGGCCATTTTATTAACATTTGCAAAGAAAAACTATTTAAAAATGAATTGATTAAAAATTGTTAGTTGTTAACAACATCAACGTGCCCTAGTGTCCCCTAGTCTGTAAGTGCCTTTAATTGCATAAATTATCTATCTTTGAATCACTTCTAAATTTAAAATATATATTCTTAATGAAGTTACTTATTCTGAAACAATTAACGTTATTTGATTACACACTAAGGTTAAGAACAAAACAATAAAACATGTATTAATTATTCCAGGGTCAGTTTCCTGGGTTTTGGTTACTCTTTTGGAAGAAAATCAGACTGACTTTTCAGGACTACTGTGATATAGTCATGACCTGACTATATGTATATAGTGTCATAGTACTGAGTGGGTGCATACATGAGTTATCAGAGAGACGCTTCTATGTATGTACCTGCAGCTCTGGTCAGATGGTACCTTAGATGTCTTTCAGCAATGACTTGGTGTTATCATCATGGCTGACCCTCAGAACCAAAGTCTTGAGCAACTTTCTATCAGAAGTCAAAGTGCCTCATCTCAGTCCCAACATCAAACTGTCTCACAGTAGGAGTGTAATTCAGTGTCCACACTCTAACATTCCACAAAGCTCACCCTGGGAGTTTCCTAACATTTGACTGGCAAGATCACAGTCTTTGCATTCCCAGTTGATTTATTTGTTAGCACATGTTTTTTTCTCTTGAGTTATGCCAGCTTTTCTCAAGCCAAAGACACACACTTGCTAAAAGTATTTTTTCTAAAGCAGTACTAGGTAAATCATAGTTAACTCAGGAGCTAGGTACCCTGAAGGCAAATACCATCCAGTGCATAGCCGGCAGGTAGGGTGCTGATGTTAGAACCAGTGTCTATGAAAAATGCCATGCGTGTATGCCTGTTTGACACATAAAATATTTTTGAGACCATAGAATTTGCCTGTGGGAGTGTCTGGCGAGGATAGTGTGTAGGTACTGAACTGCTGTTGTGGATGCACTCGTTATTGAGGTCGTACTCGGGGTGGCAACGGCCTCTAGGGAGAGACACGCATCACTTGTGGCAGTTTCTCTCTTCCGTTCCCCTCCCACGAGCCTGTGAGTCCAAAAATAATGCGCGGGGAACAGCTGCTGCGTGGCAAGGTTGGTCATGAGGCGAGAATCGTGAGCCAGGTTGCAGAGCAAAGTTCGCAGGCATTTGTGTCACTCCATGACCATTGCGAAGCGAATGAACTTCTCCAATCTGAATTTCATTTACTGTTCAAACAACCTATCAGACGAACCGTTTCATCACATTTGTGTTGCATGCTTTACAATATTTACAAACAAATAGCATTACTTATGTGAAGACTTCCATGGACAGTGCCAATTTGAATAAAATCGGTTTGGGCCTTGGCAGCGTCTTATTTCACTGCTGAAAAAAAAAAGAAACAAAAAATACAACACCCTCAAGGGCTGTGTTCTGTGGGAGCAGGATATAATATGTGCATACTGAGGAGTTGTAGTTCCAAGATGCTACTGCAGGCGGGTGTAAAATAAATGCGCGCAACGGAGAACAATAAACGCTAAAATGATGATTTGGCCCTGTCTGGCTACCCTCTGAAGCAGATCTTAGGATCTCTTAACTCCATAAATTACAATCTAAACATAAATGAATGATGAAGGCAACTCCTACTACTAAATGATAAACGTTGTTTCTTATTATACGTTTATTGCAGATTAAAAAAAAGACACCACTTCTGACAAATGTCTATATTTCCGAACTAAAATTATTAATCAATTGCCTAACTCTGCCCCTTTGACAAATGTATATATTTCCGAACTAAAATTATTAATCAATTGCCTAACTCTGCCCCTTATTATGACTGCGCGGTCTAATACCAATGACGCGAAATGACTGACATCATCTACGTACCAAACAATGGATAGACACTTCTTTCGAAGATGATCTATGGTGGTGTGGAACCTCAGTGGAAATAAACTAACGTGATCACAGCTGTTTAGCTTTTATAGCCCTAATAAGCCTAAGCAATTTGCGATATCAGCGTATGTGCTGCGTCCGGTGCATCGAAGTGATGGTTCTCGTACTCGTCTGCGACGATGGAAGAACTCCAGCCACAAATAAACTCTTTCAGACACTAGGACGGCAGAAGGTTGTTCTCTGACTAATATACTCTAATACTGTATTCTCCTCTCTGTGTTCTACAGACGAGAAAAGCGAACTCCCAGCCACAAGGACGGAGTTCAGATAACGTCTCAACGTAAGTATAGTTACTGAACGCTGCGTACTCAATGACGACTTCCAACCCGGAGGTGAAGTCTAGAATCGTGTAGATTCGCAACAGTACAGTGCCTAACTGTTCTAACTATAAACTCTCCTCAGAGCAAAGATAGCAAGTCCGTCCGTACCAACAAAGCTGATATCGAGCGACCGTCACACATTGGTGCTCACAACGGAAGACCACGTCTCTCCACCACTGGCCTTCCAGCAAGGTCCAGCTCTCCACCATCGTAATTTCGAAAACGAATCATATTCTCGAAACCACGGAATATTCTCCTTCTCTACAGATTATTCCAAACGCCGACCAACCATATTTTAGTCTTTTGTCGTCCAGCGCGGAAAGTTTGCGAGGAAAACCTATACTCGTACACTTCTGAGTAAAAATACTTGGAAATAACCCAGCCTGCGTGGTTTCCGAGGTGCCGCTTCTTCGTTCCCCTCACCTGCGCCCAAGATTTTCAGCGTTTAGAAGTATTATACGGTTATCCTTCCGGCCGCTACTACAATAGCGGCCAGCCGTGACCCTATTGTGCTCCAGAGCTCAGGTGCCGCGACGTCTGTTTAGCTAATTCCTGTGTTTAAGCAGGTCCAACACCTGTGCCGGCCGTCCACCCAGAGCTTCAGTTCTGCCTGCCGTTTCATCTCCACTGGCGTTCCAGCCTCTACTTGTGTAGGCAAACATTCATTACGCCGTTTTTATAATAAAGACACTCCGTCATCTTTCATGCAATAAGCGTTAACAATTATTTACAAGACGTATGTGACAATGTCAGTCTCCTTTATACACTCCTGGAAATTGAAATAAGAACACCGTGAATTCATTGTCCCAGGAAGGGGAAACTTTATTGACACATTCCTGGGGTCAGATACATCACATGACACAGGCACATAGACACAGGCAACAGAGCATGCACAATGTCGGCACTAGTACAGTGTATATCCACCTTTCGCAGCAATGCAGGCTGCTGTTCTCCCATGGAGACGATCGTAGAGATGCTGGATGTAGTCCTGTGGAACGGCTTGCCATGCCATTTCCACCTGGCGCCTCAGTTGGACCAGCGTTCGTGCTGGACGTGCAGACCGCGTGAGACGACGCTTCATCCAGTCCCAAACATGCTCAATGGGGGACAGATCCGGAGATCTTGCTGGCCAGGGTAGTTGACTTACACCTTCTAGAGCACGTTGGGTGGCACGGGATACATGCGGACGTGCATTGTCCTGTTGGAAAAGCAAGTTCCCTTGCCGGTCTAGGAATGGTAGAACGATGGGTTCGATGACGGTTTGGATGTACCGTGCACTATTCAGTGTCCCCTCGACGATCACCAGTGGTGTACGGCCAGTGTAGGAGATCGCTCCCCACACCATGATGCCGGGTGTTGGCCCTGTGTGTCTCGGTCGTATGCAGTCCTGATTGTGGCGCTCACCTGCACGGCGCCAAACACGCATACGACCATCATTGGCACCAAGGCAGAAGCGACTCTCATCACTGAAGACGACACGTCTCCATTCGTCCCTCCATTCACGCCTGTCGCGACACCACTGGAGGCGGGCTGCACGATGTTGGGGCGTGAGCGGACGACGGCCTAAAGGTGTGCGGGACCGTAGCCCAGCTTCATGGAGACGGTTGCGAATGGTCCTCGCCGATACCCCAGGAGCAACAGTGTCCCTAATTTGCTGGGAAGTGGCGGTGCGGTCCCCTACGGCACTGCGTAGGATCCTACGGTCTTGGCGTGCATCCGTGCGTCGCTGCGGTCCGGTCCCAGGTCGACGGGCACGTGCACCTTCCGCCGACCACTGGCGACAACATCGATGTACTGTGGAGACCTCACGCCCCACGTGTTGAGCAATTCGGCGGTACGTCCACCCGGCTTCCCGCATGCCCACTATACGCCCTCGCTCAAAGTCCGTCAACTGCACATACGGTTCACGTCCACGCTGTCGCGGCATGCTACCAGTGTTAAAGACTGCGATGGAGCTCCGTATGCCACGGCAAACTGGCTGACACTGACGGCGGCGGTGCACAAATGGTGCGCAGCTAGCGCCATTCGACGGCCAACACCGCGGTTCCTGGTGTGTCCGCTGTGCCGTGCGTGTGATCATTGCTTGCACAGCCCTCTCGCAGTGTCCGGAGCAAGTATGGTGGGTCTGACACACCGGTGTCAATGTGTTCTTTTTTCCATTTCCAGGAGCGTATATTCATATATACGAGTACGATGTACAGCCTATCACATGATATCTAATTGTGCTTGTAGATCACGGAAAAGTATGTGGATGAGTTCTTGTAAGGTGCGAAATTACAGCCACCTTACATAGTGTTAGTGATTCATTTGTCACGATCATCGACGATCAGATGGCGCTTTGGAGCCTGTCTTTGCGCCCTCTTTTGGCTGCGTAGGCTGCTGCGTTTAGAGATGAACAATGTGTGCGTGCTGTGAAGAAGTGGTGATGCCTCATCAGCGAGAGTGACGTTGCTTCGCAAGCCGATGTCACAGCGGCTTGTGCTGATGGCAGTGGGGGGGGGAGGGGGGAGGACAAGGAGGCATCACAGTGTGGCTTCCACCTCCTCTGTGCTCGTGAGAAACAGCCTATCACACGTTCAGTTGGAGACTGCTGACAGTGATCTAGGATGTTGGTTGTCCTGAAAATAAGGCTCTGGTCATCCACCGTGGATCGACCAAGACGCTTACGAACCAGCCAGAGGTCTGCGCGAACACACCACGACTGGTCGGTGTGGAAATCGACAGCTTGCATATCGTCTCTCATTACCCATGTTACAGGAGGCGTCGCTGCACACCATTATTCTCATCTGTAAAGACCCAGAAAATAGCAGCCGTAGACCATAGCTGTGGTATGCATCAGGTTGGCTTCATCTCAGTGTCGAAGTCAGCAGACAGGTAGCACGCAGAACATCAGTCAGCTCGTCGTGGTTTCACTGCAACTCAGTCGACCGTCATTCCCCCTGGTTCTAGTGACAAGGACAGATGGCAGCACAACTGAATGTGTCTTTGAGCTCCAAAAGCCTCATTACTTAAAGGGCCGAGCCCACACCAATGTCACGGTGGCTCTGAGTGTATGATGAGTGCATTTACGCTTGTTTATCAGACACGTCAGTACCTCTCTGTGGTAATTCAATAATTATTCTGGTCGAGCTCAGTCCTTTCTACCTACGTTTGGTATTGAAGTTGCATAGGACCTCACAATGCCTTGTTATGTAGCAAGGCAACATTTGTGTTTCTGCCTGCTTCGCTCTGGAGTGGTGTGGTAACGCTTGTCTCTTGCCCTGACACCTGTTACATTGGTGGTATGCCTTATTGATGTTCCGATTCGCACACCAGCCCAGAGTTAACCTTATCTGTTCTGAACTCGTCTGGTAGCACCTTTAAAAAATGTAAACATATGCAATGAAATTATTCTGTTGTGTGACATTATTTATAAAAGAAATAACACTTAAGAGATGAAACTCCCATTTGTTACAGCAAGCAACCAACAGTTGCCACGTAAATATGATTTGTAGACCCACCACTCTTCCAAGAGTTTAGAATTCTATTCGTTAATGTAGGCATTTCCAATACCTCTAATTTTTGCTTCACAACTGCCACGTCACACTGAGCTATTTCCCTCATAAAATATCCAATTTATACCGTGCTTAGTCTCTCACATCTGCCGTCGTAAGCATGTCGTCGGCTTCTCCGATGCTGATATTCAACAAACTGTATAAGAGGCGGTTGATACAAAAATCAACATTATGCCTTTCTCTCTTGCTTGGCCTTTTCTGCTTGCGTCCATTAATATGGCAACATTTCTACACATATGTGACTGTAGGCTTTCCCGGCGTAAACTATTGATGAAGGTTTCTCGGGTCTCCAGCCGGGTGTTTGTGTTGTTCTCATCATTTCATCATCATCCAGGAAAGTGGCGAAATTGGACTGAGCAAAGATTGGATAATTGTACGGGCGCTGATAACCACGCAGTTGAGCGCCCCACAAACCAAACATCATCATCATCATCATCCAGCCGGGTGGTAGCGTCGATACCTCGCGACGTTTCGGGAAGTGTCATACCACCCATCTTCTCCGAGAAACCTTCATCAATTTCTACACATCTTCCTTGCAATCACAGCGCCAGATTTGCACGTGGCCAAAACTGGAACTAATTTTTTCTCCATCGTAAATCGATTCTGCATCAACGCATTAGAAAATCTACGAAGTTTCGCTACCATATGATAATTACATCCCACACTGGACGTCTGTAAGTAGCTACTACTGCTACCCCTTATGTATAACTCGCCAAAAGACCATGAAGGTTAGATTAGAGAGGTGCGATCTTGCATGGGGACTTAACCATCAACTGTTCTTTCCACGCACCACTCTCAACTGGAAGTCTAGAACAGGGGAGGAAGCGGTAGAGAGTAGTAAACAAAGGGTACTCCATCACACAGCATGTGTCTGCTTATGGCGTACTGATGTAGAAATGCGTCAGAATTCTGTAAAGATTGACAAGACTATACCGCAGACGGAGGAGTCCATTGCCCCCTTCTGCACTCCTTCTCCCCCCTTCTGCGGACGCCTGTGTGTGTGGAGCTACCTGTTGTGTTTACGTGTGCCGGGCTAACGTGCGTCGTAGACTGGTTTCGACGCGTGCTTAATACCCACCGGAGGATGGGGTCCACGCAGCGCAGCGCAAGCACGACAAAGGATCTATTCTGGGCGCGCGCCGTCCTCCGCGTGTTGGCTTCGGCTCAAAGCACTGCGCGCCGGCGGCGGGCTGCGGGCGGCAGCTTGCAAAACGCGCCCGACGCCCCGTCTCATGCGCATATGACACCAGCGTCGCTGGCAGGGGCTGCCTTTTTATTGCCGAGTTTGCGGTGCGAGACCGCACTCACTCACATCGGACAATTACCTTGTACCGACTCCCCTACATGTATACTCGACAGACCACATCAAACTGGTCTGCTAGGCTGTAAATGTGGAGACTGCTCCCACTGTATTCACGAACTTAATCATCTTTATTTGTTCGAAAAGCGCAGCTGAAATACATCACTGCTGACTCCAATTACACTAAAATAACAATTATGACACAATATGTGTGCACAGGATCACCGTGATTGGAGATTGCATGAAAGAAAACATGTCGCCTGTTTCTGAAATTCGTGGAGACAGAGATAGCCCCGTTTTACGGAAAAATAAATCGAAAAGTCTATGTACCAATCAAAAAAGAAAATCAGGAGGTGAGGTCGACTAATGGTGAACAACGTCTTAGAATACTGACAGTCATATGTCAAGCATACAGACATCACAGGAGAAACAAGACGAACCTTCTTGTTTCTCCTGTGATACCTGTACGTCTGACAGAAAATATGACTGTCAGTATTCTAAGAAAGCTGGTTATAAAATTGTGGATATTTCGATATGGCTCAGTTTCAAAAGATTATCGGATGTTTTTCACAAATCTTTTGTATACTACATCCTGGATGACGATTAATAACCGAAACCGGAAACTAATGGGACGATAAACAGCTGGTGCTTAAAACGCATTTTATAAGGTACTTTCCTGCTGTTGAACCTCACCTTATGGAAACATTACAAATCACGTGCGTCACCGCTTGGGGGAACGGAGCGGACGTGTGTGTGTGTGTGTGTGTGTGTTTGTGTCCCTCAAATCCAATATTTTTTGAACAACAATTTCAATGTTTTGAGTCTTAGTCGACAAAAAGTGACACCACTGAGCGAATATATCCAGGCTCAATTAGTTACATATACTAATAGCTCTTCTGCAGTAAGAATTAATGCTTTCCAGGATTTACTAACGTGCCAATAAATCAAATCCAGTTACACTATTCACTAAGAAGACGATATTCCAAGGTTCAATTAATTACGCCCTTTACGACTACGAGTGATGAAAAAGCAGGGTAGATAAGAACGAATGTGCTTTGTTTTGCAGGAAGTTTTATTGGAGGGCTAGTCAGAAAGCAGAAGGCTAACAGTCGAACGGCACGCGACAACTTCCTAATGAAAAAAGAATTTCCGAAGCGGTTGTTTGAGGACATGGATCCACATGAATTTCTATTGATTGAAGAAGTTTTGAAGTAGGAACATTTTCAAATCATTGATATGGTTGTCCAAGGGCATAGATAGCGCATACGTTACCAACATGACATGAAGAAACAGATTTCCTGGGAAAGTGTATTATTGGAGAAGAAAGGACACGATATGGTAGCTCGATAGCCGGAAATCAACGTTTGATCTTTGAAAACAGAACCTGAAGTGTTTCATCTACGATACAACGTATATAACGCCTGACAGACACAAAAGGTGTTTTGTTTTCTATAAAAAAAGAATTATTTGCTATTGTTGAAGCTTTGGTAGCTGTGGAGAAAACGCAATTTTACTGCTCTACGACGCTTGAACTATCTGCATTCGACAGTGACACAGCAGAGGCTCAATAATATAACAGTCTGCAGTGTGCGCAAGTTGCTGGTGGATCAAACAGACTTAAGAAATGTTACTAGAATATTTATATCCAATTTTGACAAGAAAGGAGAAATGTATTTGGATGACTACAATACGAACTTTGTAAGATTATTTTACCTTATGCTCTTGACATAGTATTAAATTATCGTTTCTGACTTTTTAAGCTCTTACATTTTTAATCCTACATTTCACAGTTTCTAATTTGTCTTTTCCAATGTATTTTTAATGTTTGAAAAATAAACTAAATGAAATCAATCATGTAATATTCTACTTATTTAAACTCTCAATAAAAATCAAGCACAATGTAATTTGAAAAGCTATTCAGTTTGAAATAGTTTCCAAGGTTGCTTAGGATATAATACATCACAGTCATACACACACTGTCGATAAATTTATAACTTTCTTATATTCGGCAGCCGCGAAATTCGTTTCAATCCAGGCATAAATTGGCACACTTTAAGAGTTTTAAGTGCCATTGAAATATATGGTCTGAGGCATCCAGAATGCCCCCAAAAAGCTTAGACCTCCTTGTGATTTATGCCTTATATACTGAGTCGTCACCCCGCACCCCCACATTGCCCCCCACCCTCACACACACACATACATACACCCACCCACCCACCCACCCTCCCACCCACCCACACACACACACAAACACACACACACACAATTATTTAATGCTGGTGACGCCCGTGATTGTTACATTAATGTGACTTGACCATGCATTTTCTGTATCTGTATGCACATCGGCGACTGTCTAGTCGAAGTATGTGTGTTGTAACATTGCACACCTGTTTAGAGCAGACGATCATGATGAGTGCCTACAGTACGAAGTATTCTGCCTGTGGAGCTATTAGGCGAAGATGAGACTAAAACATGATGTCAGCACACAGCTTATTCCTTTCCACTAGTCCCAAAGAATCTCTGAAGCCCAACATTCCCATCTGACGGACTAAATGCGTCCATTGCGTTGTACCAGATCACGTAAGAAACATCTTACGAGATCTTGGGCTTGTCAACACAAGTAACAGTAGATACTTATTGTTGCCTATATTTGCTGCCTTTATTTGCACTGATTAGCCAGAACATTACGACCACCTACCTAGTAGCAACTTTTGCAGGAATAACAGTGGCGACACGTAGTGGTATGGAAGCAATGAGGCGGTGGTAGGTGGCTGGTGGGAGTTGGCACCACATCTGCACACACAATTTACCTGTCTCCCATAAAGTCAGGGGAGGGGGTCAATGACCTGTCACATCCCAGATGTGTCACATCTGGCGAGCTGGGGGGCCAGCACATTAGCCATAACTCGCCACCGTGGTCCTCGAACCACTCCATCACAATCCTGGTCTTGTAATAGGACGCATTATCTTGCTGAAAAACGCCACTGCCGTCGGGAAACATGAACATCATGAAGGGGTGTACATGGCCTGGCCTGCAACCAGTGAGCGATATTCCTTGGCCATCATGGTGCCTTCCAGAAACTCCACTGGACCCATGAATGTCCACGTGAATGTTCCCCATAGCATAATGGAGCCACCACCAGCGTATCTCCATCCAGTAGTACATCTACATCTACATTTATACTCCGCAAGCCTCCCAACGGTGTGTGGCGGAGGGCACTTTACGTGCCACTGTCGTTACCTCCCTTTCATGTTCCAGTCGCGTATGGTTCGCGGGAAGAACGACTGCCGGAAAGCCTCCGTGCGCGCTCGAATCTCTCTAATTTTACATTCGTGATCTCCTAGGGAGGTATAAGTAGGGGGGAAGCAATATATTTGATACCTCATCCAGAAACGCACCCTCTCGAAACCTGGACAGCAAGCTACACCGCGATGTATAGCGCCTCTCTTGCAGAGTCTGCCACTTGAGTTTGCTAAACATCTCCGTAACGCTATCACGCTTACCAAAAACCCTGTGACGAAACGCGCCGCTCTTTTTTGGATCTTCTCTATCTCCTGTCAGCCCGACCTGGTATCGATCTCACACTGATGAGCAATACTGAAGTATGGATCGAACGAGTGTGTAGTAAGCCACCTCCTTTGTTGATTGACTTCATTTTCTAAGGACTCTCCCAATGAATCTCAACCTGGCACCCGCCTTACCACCAATTAATTTTATACGATCATTACACTTCAAATCGTTCCGTACGCAAACTCCCAGATATTTTACAGAAGTAACTGCTACCTGTGTTTTGTTTCGCTATCAAATAATTATACAATAAAGGATCCTTCTTTTTATGTATTCGCCATACATTACATTTGTCTATGTTAAGGGTCAGTTGCCACTCCCTGTACCAAGTGCCTATCCAATGCAGATCTACCTGCATTTCGCTGCAATTTTCTAATGCTGCAACTTCTCTGTATACTACAGCATCATCCACGAAAAGCCGCATGGAACTTCCGACACTATTTACTAGGTCATTTATATATATTGCGAAAAGCAATGATCCCACTCCCCTGTGACACGCCAGAGGTTAATTTAACGTCTGTAGACGTCTCTCCATTGAGAGCAACATGCTGTATTCTGTTTGCTAAAAACTCTTCAATCCCGCCACACAGCTGGTCTGATATTCCGTAGGCTCTTACTTTGTTTATCAGGCGACAGTGCGGACCTGTTTCGAATGCCTTCCGGAAGTCAAGGAAAATAGCATCTACCTGGGAACCTGTATCTAATGTTTTCTGGGTCTCATGAACAAATAAAGCGAGTTGGGTCTCACACGATCGCTGTTTCCGGAATCTATGTTGATTCCTACAGAGTAGATTCTGGGTTTCCAGAAATGACATGATACGCGAGCAAAAAACATGTTCTAAAATTCTACAACAGATCGCTCTCAGAGATATAGGTCTATAGTTTTGCGCGTCTGCTCGACGACCCTTCTTGAAAACAGGAACTACCTGTGCTCTTTTCCAATCATTTGGAACCTTCCGTTCCGCTAGAGACTTGCGGTACACGGCTGTTAGAAGGGGGGCAAGTAACACGTGTCAAACATCTGTTGCCCTGGAAGATCACAGATTCGCGCCCTCTCATCGGCATGATCAAGAAGGTATCGGGATTCATCAGACCATGAAACGCTCTGCCACTGCACCAATGTCCAGTGTCCGTGGTCACGCATCCGTAACAGTCGTAGTTGCCGATGTCATGGTGTTAATATAGGCACATGCATGGGTCGTCGGCTGTGGAGGCCCAGCATTAGGAGTTTTCTGTGGATTGTGTGTTCTGACACATTTGTACTTTGCCCAGCATTAAAGTTTGATATTAGTCCACCACAGGTCGCCGAATGTCCTGTTTCACCAGTCTGCCAGCCTACGATGTCCGATATCTGTAATGAGGGATGGCCCTCGAACTTCACGACGTGGTTCCACCTTGGTTTCGGAACGCGTTGAAGACACTCACCACAGCACTCCTCCAACACTGACTAATCGTGCAGTTTGCGAAATGCTCGTGGCGGACCTCCAGGCCACCTTAGCCTGCCCTTGATCAAACTCCAGATAGATGGCGTGCTTTCCCCGTTCTACGCAGGGACAGCACGCTCACTGATACTGACGCACCGTGCTTGTGTCTTGACTAGCAGTCATTCCTCACCAGGTGATGCTGCTAACGCCTGGACGGGTTTATATCGATAGCAGGTCGGTGGTCATCATCTTCTGTCTGATCTACATCTACATCTACATGAATACTCTGCAAATCACAACTAAGTGCCTGGCAGAGGGTTCATCGAACCACCTTCACAATTCTCTATTATTCCAATCTCGTATAGCGCGCGGGAAGAGCGAACATCTATATCCTTCCGTACGAGCTCTGATTTCCCTTATTTTATCGTGGTGATTGTTCCTCCCTATGTAGGTCGGTGTCAACAAAATATTTTCGCATTCGGAGGAGAAAGTTGGTAATTGGAATTTCGTGAGAAGATTCCATCGCAACGAAAAACGCTTTTCTTTTAATTATGTCCAGCTCAAATCCTGTTTCATTTCTGTGACACTCTCTCCCGTATTTCGCGATAATACAAAACGTGCTGCCTTTCTTTGAACTTTTTCGATGTACTCCGTCAGTTCTATCTGGTAAGGATCCCACACCGCGCAGCAGTATTCTAAAACAGGACGGACAAGCGTAGTGTAGGCAGTCTCCTTAGTAGGTCTGTTACATTTTCTAAGTGTCCTGCCAATAAAACGCAGTCTTTGGTTAGCCTTCCCACAACATTTTCTATGTGTTCCTTCCAATTTAAGTTGTTCGTAATTGTAATACGTAGGTATTTAGTAGAATTTACGGCTTTTAGATTAGACTGATTTATAGTGTAACCGAAGTGTATGTTGGCAACGTAACGGGACTTTGTCATGACTTGCAGGAGATGCATTTAGGTATAATATTATTGTTGTTTTTCCATTAAATAAATGTTTGCTTGTCAATAATATATATTCTGTAGTGATTCTTGTCATATTCCCTTTTTATCTGTAGTCTGTCTGCTGATGTTCAATGGCGGATGGAAACCAGCAACTGCATTATGGATAGTTTTTGTGTTTGTTGTCGCAAGAAAATAAAAGAAGACAATTAGCCACTTATTCTCCGTTGACAATACGCGCATGGCATTTTTTTAATTATGTTCGTTATCGTTGGATTGTATGCACTCCTAAATACCATGTGATTATTTTCATACTGATATAGTTATCTGCCAGTTTAATGGATGATTTTCTCATTAATCTGCCTTTCGGCAGTATGTACATAGTTCTCTTAGTAGTTATAGTGAGATTCAGAAAGGGTTAAAGAACGCTCCGCATCTGATACCAGTTGGCCACAATTATAAGCCTCTCAAACCGATGATCACTGCAGTCATCGCGAAGTTGCTACAGAAACACACAGTTTATCTTTTCGCTCGTTAGCAGCTTACGATGTTTTACTGGGAGTTTCTGTGAAACTACACTGCTTTTCACTAAAAGTTCAGCACCAGGACAGATATCAAACAACGAAATTTCACTTATTGTGTGTACTGTATAGTAGGAAGATATATGATTAAATTTTTAGGTGATTTGTGGGTATGCAGGATGGGAAATTTACTACACAGAGGAGCGACCTCTAGCAGCAAAGATGGTTATATATATAGTTAAGGGCTTACCGGCCGTTTGACCGTCTTGTTCTGTGCGGATGCACAAACAGTGCCCGAACTCTTACGGGAATAGGCAACGAGCTGCGAGTAATGAGTATAATGGCCAGGGGCACTATGAATATAGTGCAGGACAATCAGTTGGGAATGTGGGTCGCATGGGGGGCGTGCCAGAGATACGTCCTTGCAGTCGCACTATCCTCTGTGTCCTCGGGCTCAGATAGATAGAGCGTCTGCCATGTAAGCAGGAGATCCCGGGTTCCAGTCCCGGTCGGGGCACACAATTTCAACTGTCCCCGTTGACTTATATCAAGGCCTGTACGCAGCTAGGGGTATTCATTTCATTGGAAAGATGGTTCTAACCCGGCTGGGCATGGAGTTGCGCTTGTTTGACTGGCAGAGGTACTTGAGTCCATACTGTATCGACTCTGTGACAAGAGTCTATCGTTGTATTGGCTAGTGGCATGCCGGCTTGTCAGCAACCCATGTCCTGATGCTTTGCATGGGTGAGTGATCGAAGAAGTGCAACGATCGAACGCCCTCTATATCGAGGTAGGTCAGAACAGGACCGGCTATATGCACTCTTGCGTTATGTTGTTGAAAGATAACATTACAGAGACAGCGCAGGTAAGGCACAACCACCAGCCTTATCGCACCAGAAAATTGACGCCTACCGTCCACATTACCGGCGATGCGGACCAGAGGTAATAGTGTTGTGTGCTCAGTGGCACCTGGAACCTTCATGCCAGCTTCTGGGACCAGGTGAGCACGACGAATGTAACCTAGCAACGCTCTTGTTGCCCTCGGAGCCTCCGTACACAGGCACGTTCATAGTGATGCCGTACGCAGAACTGTGACATGTATGAGAACCCGGCTGGTGCCACTCCTGTGTTCAGTGCTGTGACTTGCCGCACCACTATCGGCCTGCCTCTTCTCTAGTGTCAAGGAAGGTCACAGCAATGGTGCTCGAGCGGACAGTCGGTGGGTCCCAGACGCCATCACACTGTCCCTCAGCGAACTTGTCTTCTACATCTACATTTATACTCCGCAAGCCACCCAACGGTGTGTGGCGGACGGCACTTTACGTGCCACTGTCATTACCTCCCTTTCCTGTTCCAGTCGCGTATGGTTCGTTGGAAGAACGACTGCCGGAAAGCCTCATCCAGAAACGCCACTTCTAGAAACCTGGACAGCAAGCTACACCGCGATGCTGAGCGCCTCTATTGCAGAGTCCGCCAATTGAGTTTGCTAAACATCTCCGTAACGCTATCACTTTTACCAAATAACCCTGTGACGAAACGCGCCGCTCTTCTTTCAATCATCTGCGCCGCTCTTCTTTGAATCTTCTCTATCTCCTCTGTCACCCCGACCTGGTACGGATATCCCTCAGAAAGAAATCCAACAAGTCTATCAATCAACGCCAAGCCGAATAAATGCTTGCAAGAACGCCATAGGTAGACCAACGCGTTACTGACTTGCTGAGTTTGTGAAGTTCTTTCACTTGAATGAAACAGCCAATTTTTCTGAAATTATAATAATTTGTTTGTTTACACGCTCGTACATGCACATCATATCTACCGGTTTCCGTCCCATTTGGATACTTCCTTCGTGATGGACCCTTTTATTTTGCCTTAGAGTGCATATAGCTTCTCTGCTACACATGGTGCTTGTGCTTAAATGCTAATCGTTTACATATCCCAGCAAGCAGCACACTTAATGACAATTTGACGTTTGCTGTTGCCGCTTTCATGGTGCAATTTTAATGATCAGCAGTGCATTTTATACACCGGTTTCCTTCCTCTGTGGCCATGAAACTGTCTTCTATCCATTCAGTTGCTGATGAATGTCATTTACACAAATCACTTCGACGTTACTGTGCTTTTCTCCTTCACCGTCTGTCAAGATATATGTCATCCATCGGCTTCCGCCTGTGACGAGGTCCATGTTTCTAGCAGCCGTCTGCCCACATGACTTCGTATCTGTGCAGAACCAACGAGAAAAGTGATTCATCGGATCAGGCGACACGTTTCCATTGATCCACGATTCAATTTCGTTGACCTTGTGTCCATTGCAATCGTAATTGACAATGTAGTTGGGTCAACGTAGGAACACGTCAGATCTGCCACAGATCGCCGCCTGTCCTGCTTTATAGTGCAGGCAAGCCTCCGACAAGCCTGGATGTCCAACACCTCATCGCCTATTCGTCGTTTCACCCTTCTTTCCACAGACACTGACGACAGCAGCAGCGGACAACTGACCAGGTACCAGCCCATAACAAGCTGCCCTTCGTCAAAGCGCCTTATGACAATGGGTTTCTCCATTACCATGTGCGTTCAGTATCGCATTGTACTGTGGTCATAATGCTTCGGCTCATCAGTGGATTTCACATTGGCGACTGTACCATCCGTTTCAGTAGCACGCACTGTGTGGTTAAGCTCAACAGTTACCATACTCGTTTATTCGGAGCGCGTACCGAGGTGCATAAACAGATCAACGATCTCTGCCGAAAGGAAGGAACCCATAAATAGATGGTACGGCCATGCGTCGAACTGCTACGCAAAATAAGTGGAACTTGCACACAACCCGCAAATAATAGTTGGCGGTGACTTTAATTTACCCTCGATATGTTGGCGAAAATAGATGTTCAATTCCGGAGGTACGCATAAAATATCATCCGAAATTGTGCTAAACGCATTCTCTGAAAATTATTTCGAGCAGTTAGTTCCTGAGCCCAGGCGAATAGTAAGCGGTTGTGAAAACACACTTGACCTCTTATCGACAAATAATCCTGAGTTAATAACAAGCATCAAAACAGATACAGGCATTAGTGAACACAGGGTTGTCGTAGCGAGATTGAATATTGTAATCCCCAAATCCTCCAAAAATAAGCAAAAAGTTTACCTATTCAAAAAAGCAGATAAAAATTCATTTGACGCCTTCCTGAGAGAGAATCTCCACTCATTACAAATTAATGATATAAGTGTAGACCAGATGTGGCTTAAATTCAAAGAAATAGTATCGGCAGCAATTGAGAGATTTATACCAAATAAATCAACAAAGGACCGAGCTGATCCTCCTTGGTACACAAAACGGCTTAGAACACTGTTGCAGAAACAACGAAACAAACATGTCAAATTCAAACAGACGCAAAATCCCCAAGATTGGCGATCTTTTACAGAAGCTCGAAATTTAGCGCGGACTTCAATGCGAGATGCTTATAACCGTTTCCACAACGAAACTTTGTCTCGAAACCTGGCAAAAAATCAAAGAGATTCTGGTCGTATGTGAAGCACGTTAGCGGCCAGAAACAATCAATGCCTTCTCTGCGCGATAGCATTGGAGATACTATCGAAGACAGCGCTACCAAAGCAGAGTTACAAACACAGCCTTCCGAAATGCCTTCACAAAAGAAGACGAAGTAAATATTCCAGAATTCGAATCGAGACCAGCTGCCAACATGAGTAACGTAGAAGTAAATATCCTCGGAGTAGTGAAGCAACTTAAATCACTAAATAAAAGCAAGTCTTCTGGTCCAGACTGTATACCAATTAGGTTCCTTTCGGAGTATGCTGATGCATTAGCTCCATACTTAAGAATCATGTACAACCGTTCGCTCGACGAAAGATCCATACCCAAAGATTGGAAAGTTGCACAGGTCACACCAATATTCAAGAAAGGTAGTAGGAGTAATCCACTAAACAGGATTTTGGAACATATATTGTGTTCAAACATTATTAATTACCTCGAAGAAAACTGTCTATTGACACACAGTCAACATGGGTTTAGAAAACATCGTTCCTGTGAAACACAACACTTTATTCACATGAAGTGTGGAGCGCTAACGACAAGGAATTTCAGATTGATTCCGTGTTTCTGGATTTCCGGAAGGCTTTTGACACTGTACCACACAAGCGGCTTGTGGTGAAATTGCGTGCTTATGGGATATCATCTCAGTTATGTGACTGGATTTGTGATTTCCTGTCAGAGAGGTCACAGTTCATAGTAACTGACGGAAACTCATCGAGTAAAACAGAAGTGATTTCTGGCGTTCCCCAAGATAGTGTTATAGGCCCTTCGCTGTTCCTTATCTATATAAACGATTTGGGAGACAATCTGAGCAGCCGTCTTCGGTTGTCTGCAGATGACGCTGTCGTTTATCGACTAATAAAGTCGTCAGAAGATCAAAACAAACTGCAAAACGATTTAGAAAAGATATCTGAATGGTGCAAAAAGTGGCAGTTGACCCTAAATAACGAAAAGGGTGAGGTCATCCACATGAGTGCTAAAAGGAACTCGTTAAACTTCGGTTATACGATAAATCAGTCTCATCTAAAATCCGTAAATTCAACTAAATACCTAGGTATTGCATCTACGAACAACTTAAATTGGAAGGAACACATAGAAAATGTTGTGGGGAAGGATAACCAAAGACTGCGTTTTATTGGCAGGACACTTAGAAAATATAACATACTTACTACGGAAACTGCCTACACTACGCTTGTCCGTCCTCTTTTAGAATACTGCTGCGCGGTGTGGGATCCTTACCAGATATGACTGACGGACTACATCGAAAAAGTTCAAAGAAAGGCACCACGTTTTGTATTATCGCGAAATAGGGGAGAGTGTCACAGAAATGATACAGGATTTGGGCTCGACATCATTAAAAGAAAGGCGATTTTCGTTGCGACGGAATCTTCTCACGAAATTCCAGTCACAAACTTTCTCCTCCGAATGCGAAAATATTCTGTTGACACCGACCTACATAGGGAGGAACGATCACCACGATAAAATAAGGGAAATCAGAGCTCGTACGGAAAGATATAGGTGTTCATTCTTTCCATGC
Organism: Schistocerca cancellata; assembly: GCF_023864275.1. NCBI lineage: Eukaryota > Metazoa > Arthropoda > Insecta > Orthoptera > Acrididae > Schistocerca > Schistocerca cancellata. Next base: position 190,494,362 of record NC_064634.1, read on the forward strand.
GCTATACGAGATTGGAATAATAGAGAATTGTGAAGATGGTTCGATGAACCCTCTGCCAGGTACTTAAATGTGATTTGCAGAGTATCCATGTAGGTGTAGATGTAGGTGTCACAAATCATTAACATCATTACTGAGTAAATTCAGAGATAAACATGCTCAGTGTTATGCTGTAACCCTACAAACACCTTTGCATGACATCATGTGTCCTACGCTGTGACTGGTTCATAGAAACACACAAGCAGATACTACGTTAATTCTCATGTGTATGAGACCAACGTACAGTTTTTACTGGCTTTCCTAGTTATATTTATGTACCACGAAAATATGCAGTTTACATGGCGGGCTGCATTAAAGATCTCAACATAACGCACCTTTTTTTAGAACGATTTGTTGTGCAAAAGCGTCAGGAAATGTGACATTGACAAAGAAAACTGTTACCTCTGTTCCAAGGTTCAACAACCGAAAGATGAATTCATTACTATGGCAAAATAAAATTTTAATGACGAAGCTAGTAAAATTCTGAAAACTATAAAGACAAATACTCTAGAGAGAGGTGAAGGAAACACTGATACTCACTGGACTGCACCTTCAACTTAGGCTGCCAACTCTTACGATTACAGAGCCATTACAGTGTTCATTGATCCAAAGTTCTTGTTTCAAACCTAGGATGATAATGAAAAACTACGTTAATAACGATGTGGCAGAGAGCGTGTTACGTACACAATGGTCTCTGCAATGTATATATTCTGAAGGTTTACAAATCCGTTAACAGTCTGGTGAAAAACCAACTTTATATGACAGTAGAAAATATGAGTCATTGTTACATGTCTAGAGTTGTCCTCAGGGCAGTTTGTTGTTCAGATGTGTGTGAAATCTTATGGGACTTAAGAGCTAAGGTCATGAGTCCCTAAGCGTACACACTACTTAACCTAAATTATCCTAAGGACAAACACCCACACCCATGCCCGAGGGAGGACTCGAACCTCCGCTGGGACCAGCCGCACAGTCCTTGACTGCAGTGCCTTAGACCGCTCGGGTAATCCCGCGCGGCGCAGGGCAGTTTGGCTTCCGTGGTCAAATACACACTTTGAGTGGTGTAGTGCGACGAGAAAGTGGAGCTTTCACAGTGCTGTCCTTCCCACCTGAACTATTACAGTCGAGAAGACGTAGTGATAAAGTAATATACACCCTAAGAAAAAGAAAGACGCACTGCGAAGGAGTTATCCGAATGGCACGGAAATCGCTAAATGCGATGTACAGGTACAGACAAAAAAACTAAACTCCTCCCGCACAGGCCATGAAGGCCCAAAGGTACCGACTGGCCGTCGTGTCGTCCTCAGCCCACAGGCGTCACTCGATGCGGATATGGAGGGGCATGTGGTCAGCACACCGCTCTCCCGGCCGTATGTCAGTTTACGAGACCGGAGCCGCTACTTCTCAACCAAGTAGCTCCTCAGTTTGCCTCACAACGGCTGAGGGCACCCGGCTTGCCAGCAGCGCTCGGCAGACCGGATGGTCACCATCCAAGTGCTAGCCTGCTAGCCTAGCCCGACAGCGCTTAACTGCGGTGATCTGACGGGAACCGGCGTTACCACTGCGGCAAGGCCGTTGGCACATGTACAGACAAGCAAATGACTACAATTTCAGAAAAACTCGATGATTTATTCAAGAGAAAGAGCTTTAGAAATCGAGCAAGTTGTAATGACACATTCCGACGCAGAGACATACAATACCTTAAAGGCTGCGCCAAAGATTAAATTGAGAGGCATGTAGGTTATAATCTTCGTAATGTTCACATTGGATTCTCTTTTGTTTCATACTCCAAGAAGGAGCTAAGGGACACTTTCGATTGTTGCCTCGAGGAGGATGGACGTAATTTTTGGTGTCTGCGGAAAGGCAGCCATATTGTTAGTAATTACGGTTTGTGCGACGAGCAGAGCAAGTCTTATTGTCTTGTGAATAAAAAATTGTGAGAAGTATCGAAGTGTTACGAAAATTATTTAAAGCAACGTAGCATTGTATTCCTTGGTTTCCACCGTCTTCGTGAAGTGAACCGATGCCGACTTAGGAAGATACACACGGTCAACAAAGAGAAGAACTTCGATGGCGACTGATGAATTAATATTGTGGCAGAAGGACTAATTCTACGTCTAAGGTGAGAACTCTGATTAAATCAACAATGACGTAGAATTCAAAATGTAATTAATCGGAATGGTAAATTATATTACAGGCATATTTCACGCAGCACTGTATTTGTCCGCATTCAAGCCGGTCAATACAATCCGTAAAAAAGCCTTCCAAAAATTCTAAAGTTAAAAAACACAATAAAATCAAAATGTTTTTTTATTTATTTCGCCACAAAGTCAATAACGCGCCGCTCCAGCTCTGGCCCTTATGCAAGCAGTTATTCGGCTTGTTGTTAGATCTTCTGCAGACGGATATCGTGCCACTTTCTGCCCCACTCGCGTGTTAGATCGTCAACCTTCCGAGAGGGTTGGAGGGCTCTGCCCATAATGTTCCAAACGTTCTCAACTGGGGAGAGATCCGGCGAACTTGCTCGCCAACCTAAGGTTTGGCAAGCACAAAGACGAGCAGTGGAAACTCTCGCCGCGTGGCGGCTGGCATTATCTTGCTGAAATGTAAGTCCAGGATAGCTTGCCACGAAGGACAACAAACGGGGAGTGGAAAATCGTCTATGTACCGCTGTGCTGTAAGGGTGCTTTGGATGCCAAAGGGGTCGTGCTATGAAATGAAAGGTCATTCCGGACCATCACTCCTGGTGAGCGAAAGTAAGGTTGGCATCCCACCGCTGTCAGGGTCGTCTCTAGACAGGCGATTGTCAATCAGAAAAATTCACTGTAAAAGTAAACTAATCGGAAGTTTATTACATATTTTCAATGCAGTATGTCATCTTGTAAAGCTTCACTTCTAATTGCGTCTTGATCACGCGCACAGTCAATATTGTTAACGTGCTGCAGTACACAGGGTTATTCCGTGATGTTGTTTTAAACTTTCAGGGCTGATGGAGAAGGGTAAATGTATCAATTTGAAGTAAGCGACTGATCTGGCAACGACTGAGTCGAAAGTTATATGCGAAAATCGTTCTGATAACTCTGACGGTGGAACTCTTCTACTGCAAGTCTTTGCTTTCCATTGTTGGTAGGAGGTAGTATGGACCAAAACAAGAAAAAGCTGTTTAGTAAACATGGGCTGTTAAGTGCTTACCTTAGGGGTTATGAATACTTTTTAATCTTTGCTACTGTGAAACACATCTTTTGTACTGAAGGAGTGGTCATAGCTCTTAACGTACACATTTTAGGGCCATGTTTATTAGACAATTTTTTCATGTTTTGCTTCATACTACCTTCTCGCAAAATATGGAAAGCAAAGAGCTTGCAGTAGAACACGACCACTGCCAGATGAGTCAAAACGATTTTCGACTCGGTCGTTTCCGCACCAGATTGCTACCCTTCTCCATCATTCCCGGATGTTTATAACTTCATCATGGAATCACCTCGTATACGTGCATCGTATCTAAGAAAATAATAGATTATATTGAACTTAAATAATTTTTATGATATATCCAATTAAAGTAATTTTATATTTATTGGATGATAATACCCCACGAAATATACTAGCTTAAATGAAATATAAAAATAAATACAGAGGAAAATAAAAAAAAATTTCATTAGCCACTCAAGAAGCATAAAAAGTATCTTTGCAAATTTGCCGAATTCACTCTCTCGGTATAAAGAGGACCCACACTATAACCGTTCATCATAAGAATAAACCTGATGTAAACATTCTTCCACGTTTGCTGGAACCTCATTGGATTTCCGTTTCACTTGGGACTGCAGCCAAGTTGTCTCCAGTACTGTCAAGTACGATAATAATGGTGCGTTTTGCGCCGTGCGTTACGCGCACATCGACTTAGCGATAATACGGGACAACACCTTTACCGGAGCATTTAACTTGAACAGCACTGGTAGGTCAGCTGGTAAAGCTAGCCTGCAGTGACGTTGCCAGCTGCAATTCACACTTAAAAAGAGACGAGCAGAGGAGCAATATAGCTTGGAATGTGATTTAATTTTTAAGCAGAATGAAACAATACACTGCAAATCTCCCATAATACGCTCCTTAGACGTCTAGACGAAAACCGCAACACGTTATCGTTTTTAGCTAAAGTACTATTGTAATTAAAAAAAAAGAATGATGAAAATTCCTGTGTTAACCACACGGGTAATTTTTCTGCATAAGCTGCGTGTAACGTAAGAGAGTATTGAAGGATTTCACCGTATGATTAAATATTGAAACTTATAGTCAGTCGTCTGGTAATCTCTTAACTCCTTCCTTATCCGAATCCGAGAAATACATTTCAGTTCTGGAAGTGTTACCTGCTACGTTGACAACGAGCCTATCAACAACAGAATCCACGAAGCCAACCAGCGCAGCGTTTTCTCTTCTTTCATGACGAGCCGTTCTATATCCCGCCAGGGTTCGGCAGTGACGTGTGAAAAAGCTGCGTGCATTAGTTCCAGTACGTCTGGCAGCTTAACAACCTTGTTACTTCTCGGGCCAAATCCGGCAGCTTGGCTCCAGATCAGTTCTGTTGGATTCATACTGTAATCGTACAGTTGTTGTTGTGGTCTTCAGTCCTGAGACTGGTTTGATGCAGCTCTCCATGCTACTCTATCCTGTGCAAGCTTCTTCATCTCCCAGTACCTACTGCAACCTACATCCTTCTGAATCTGCTTAGTGTATTGATCTCTTGGTCTCCCTCTACGATTTTTACCCTCCACGCTGCCCTCCAATGCTAAATTTGTGATCCCTCGATGCCTCAGAACATGTCCTACCAACCGATCCCTTCTTCTAGTCAAGTTGTGCCACAAACTTCTCTTCTCCTCAATCCTATTCAATACCTCCTCATTAGTTACGTGATCTACCCACCTTATCTTCAGCATTCTTCTGTAGCACCACATTTCGAAAGCTTCTATTCTCTTCTTGTCCAAACTAGTTATCGTCCATGTCTCACTTCCATACATGGCTACACTCCATACAAATACTTTCAGAAACGACTTCCTGACACCTAAATCTATATTCGATGTTAACAAATTTCTCTTCTTCGGAAACGCTTTCCTTGCCATTGCCAGTCTACATTTTATATCCTCTCTACTTCGACCATCATCGGTTATTTTACTCCCTAAATAGCAAAACTCCTTTACTACTTTAAGTGTCTCATTTCCTAATCTAATTCCCTCAGCATCACCCGACTTAATTTGACTACATTCCATTATCCTCGTTTTGCTTTTGTTGATGTTCATCTTATATCCTCCTTTCAAGACACTGTCCATTCCGTTCAACTGCTCTTCCAAGTCCTTTGCTGTCTCTGACAGAATTACAATGTCATCGGCGAACCTCAAAGTTTTTACTTCTTCTCCATGAATTTTAATACCTACTCCGAATTTTTCTTTTGTTTCCTTTACTGCTTGCTCAATATACAGATTGAATAACATCGGGGAGAGGCTACAACCCTGTCTCACTCCTTTCCCAACCACTGCTTCCCTTTCATGCCCCTCGACTCTTATAACTGCCATCTGGTTTCTGTACAAATTGTAAATAGCCTTTCGCTCCCTGTATTTTACCCCTGCCACCTTCAGAATTTGAAAGAGAGTATTCCAGTCAACATTGTCAAAAGCTTTGTCTAAGTCTACAAATGCTAGAAACGTAGGTTTGCCTTTTCTTAATCTTTCTTCCAAGATAAGTCGTAAGGTCAGTATTGCCTCACGTGTTCCAACATTTCTACGGAATCCAAACTGATGTTCCCCGAGGTCGGCTTCTACCAGTTTTTCCATTCGTCTGTAAAGAATTCGCGTTAGTATTTTGCAGCTGTGACTTATTAAACTGATAGTTCGGTAACTTTCACATCTGTCAACACCTGCTTTCTTTGGGATTGGAATTATTATATTCTTCTTGAAGTCTGAGGGTATTTCGCCTGTCTCATACATCGTGCTCACCAGATGGTAGAGTTTTGTCATGACTGGCTCTCCTGAGGCCATCAGTAGTTCTAATGGAATGTTGTCTACTCCCGGGGCCTTGTTTTGACTCAGGTCTTTCAGTGCTCTGTCAAACTCTTCACGCAGTATCTTATCTCCCATTTCATCTTCATCTACATCCTCTTCCATTTCCATAATATTGTCCTCAAGTACATCGCCCTTGTATAAACCCTCTATATACTCCTTCCACCTTTCTGCTTTCCCTTCTTTGCTTAGAACTGGGTTGCCATCTGAGCTCTTGATATTCATACAAGTGGTTCTTTTCTCTCCAAAGGTCTCTTTAATTTTCCTGTAGGCAGTATCTATCTTACCCCTAGTGAGACAAGCCTCTACGTCCTTACATTTGTCCTCTAGCCATCGTACAGTAGCAAATGTAAAAATGCAGCATTTGAATGATGTGCTCGATGCTGTGAAAATGATTGGTTTCCATATTTCTACAATACTTATATACCTCTGTGGTACAAAAAGATGGACACAGCCCAATAAAGAGGATTTGGTTTTTCATTTTTGCCCTAAAAATTAAATTCTATTGTTTTCTTAATTTAAACAACTTTTATTAACAGTCGTTCATAAAACATAGATAATTAAGAATTTGTATTTGAAATGGTAACGGGAATTTTGCGCCTAATATGTAATTAGAAACAAGAAGGCATGCGTTATTCATAAAAAATGATGATGAGTTTTATAATTACGAGATGTAGGTATTTCAAATTGGACGTGAAAAAAAAAACATTAAACAAATTTGAACCAACGCACGAACAACGGCATTTGATTCCCTTTCCATCACGCTACCGACTGCGCTACCCGTTTGATGTCAGTCTGTGTATCAACTACATTATATACAACGCTGAGAAAACTTCAAAGGCGATTATCTCTGTGAATCTATGAAAAACATTAAGAATAGCCTATTTATCGGCACTTTTGAATCGTGTTCCACGCGCGTGTTTCCCTACGAAACAGAAAGCAGCCTCATCCATTTTCTTACTGAGCATTTAACAGCGCAACAATCAGAGCAAAACGCTACAGAGGCTGTGACTGTACACGATTTTTGAAATAAAAACTAAATAGCTAAAGCGAGATTAAAGAAAACGTTGATGGCTGTTAAAGTTTCATTTAACGTAACTTAGTAATAAGATATCTAATACATAAGTAGGACCTACTTTCAGGAGTGTAACAACGCCGGTGTACGTGTGCTACGGCTTCTGACCAATCATCGCGTTTGAGTTTGTTTACATCAGGTTTATTCTTATGATGAACGGATTATAGACATACAACAGAATAAAGGGAACCTGCATTATTCTTATTGTGATTAACAAACCTGCAACAAAAATAAAAGTAATGTACGACATTCCAAACCCAGAGAAGTAATGCAACTTACACACTCCTGCAAACTGTTGTTCCGAGTACAGTCGTAACAAGTAAACCAGCCACACGTAACGCCTCATTGGCAGTTTTCACATTAAAGTGAAGTGTTGATGGTTCCGCTCTATAGTGTCTCAGAACAGAATTAGGAAGTTATTACAACGCTTTCTTTCGAAAAACTGTCGGCATTGGTTGGTTGCTGTGTTATTTGTACTTCCGTTGATTGGATTTAAGAGGTTTACGCATAAGTTTCTCAATAAATCAGATATAAAATGTCAACAAACATAACTTAATTACATTTTTTACTTTCAACATAATACTAAATAACAATGAAATCCGACAAATATAATGAACGTACTTGAAAAATAAGCTGTCAGAAAATAACAGCAAAATTCCCCAAAAGTAACACTGAATTTGGCAAGAAATAACACATAAATTGGCGAAACGTAAAACTTTTTTTTTGTCAGCATTCAGAAATTCCAAAATGCCTTTGCAGCAGGCGTTTGATTGTACAATGTGCTGAGGAGCGCCATCTTGCGTGAAAATAATCCTAACCACACATCCAAGCTGTTGAAGGATTGGAATGACATTGGTGCGCAAAAGACTCATAGCATTTGTTAGTGGTGGTACACGTAACAGGACTAGCAGGACTAGTCCCTTACGAAAAATGCGCAGGCCTTTACCCCCAGTGATACACGCCTCTACCTCCTTACATTTGTCCTCTAGCCATCCTTGCTTAGCCATTTTGCACTTCCTGTCGATCTCATTTTTGAGACGTTTGTATTCCTTTTCGCCTGCTTCATTTATTGCATTATTATGTTTTCTCCTTTCATAGATTAAATTCAATATCTCTTCTGTTACCCGAGGATTTCTACTAGCCCTCGTCTTTTTACATACTTGATCCGCTGCTGCCTTCCCTATTTCATCACTCAAAGCTACCCATTCTTCTTCTACTGTATTTCTTTCCTCTGTTCTTATCAATCGTTCCCTAATGCTCTCTCTGAAACTTTCTGTCACCTCTGGTTCTTTCAGTTTATCCAGGTCCCATAGCCTTAAAATCCTACCTTTTTGCAGTTTCTTCAGATTTAGCCTACAGTACATAACCAATAAATAGTGGTCAGAGTCCACATCTGCCACTGGAAATGTCTTACAATTTAAAACCTGGTTCCTAAATCTCCGTCTTACCATTACGTAATCTATCTGAAACCTTACGGTGTCTCCAGGCCTCTTCCACGTATACAGGGTGGTCCACTGATAGTGATCAGGCCAAATATCTCACGAAATAAGCATCAAACGAAAAAACTACAAAGAACGAAACTCGTCTAGCTTGAAGGGGAAAACCAGATGGCGCTATGGTTGGCCCGCTAGATAGCGCTACCATAGGTCTAACGGATATCAACTGCGCTTTTTTAAATAGGAACCCCCATTTTCTTTTACATATTCGTGTAGTACCTCTATTCCAAGGTTCAGCAACCGAAAGATGAATTCATTACTATGGCAAAATAAAATGAAATATGAATGTTTTAGTTGGACCACTGTTTTCGCTTTGTGATAGATGGCGCTGTAATAGTCACAATCGTATAAGTACGTGGTATCACGTAACATTCCGCCAGTGCGGCCGGTATTTGCTTCGTGATACATTACCCGTGTTAAAATGGACAGTTTACCAATTGCGGAAAAGATCGATATCGTGTTGATGTATAGCTATTGTGATCAAAATGCCCGACGGGCGTGTGGTATGTATGCTGCTCGGTATCCTGGACGACATCATCCAAGCGTCCGGACCGTTCGCCGGATAGTTACGTTGCTTAAGGAAACAGGAAGTGTTCAGCCACATGTGAAACGCCAACCACGACCTGCAACAAACGATGATGCCCAAGTAAGTGTTTTAGCTGCTGTCGCGGCTAATCCGCACATCAGTAGCAGACAAATTGCGCGAGAATCGGGAATCTCAAGAACGTCGGTGTTGAGAATGCTACATCAACATCGATTGCACCCGTATCGTATTTCTATGCACCAGGAATTGCATGGCGACGACTTTGAACGTCGTGTACAGTTCTGCCACTGGGCACAAGAGAAATTACGGGACGATGACAGATTTTTTGCACACGTTCTGTTTAGCGACGAAGCGTCATTCACCAACAGCGGTAACGTAAACTGGCATAATATGCATTATTGGGCAACGGAAAAACCACGGTGGCTGCGACAAGTGGAACATCAGCGACCTTGGCGGGTTAATGTACGGTGCGGCATTACGGGAGGAAGGGTAATTGGCCCCCATTTTATCGATGGCAATCTAAATGGTGCAATGTATGCTGATTTCCTACGTAATGTTCTACCGATGTTACTACAAGATGTTTCACTGCATGACAGAATGGCGATGTACTTCCAACATGATGGATGTCCGGCACATAGCTCGCGTGCGGTTGAAGCGGTATTGAAAAGCATATTTCATGACAGGTGGATTGGTCGTCGAAGCACCATACCATGGCCAGCACGTTCACCGGACCTGACGTCCCAGGATTTCTTTCTGTGGGGAAAGTTGAAGGATATTTGCTATCGTGATCCACCGACAACGCCTGACAACATGCCTCAGCGAATTGTCAATGCATGTGCGAATATTACGGAAGGCGAACTACTCACTATTGAGAGAAATGTCGTTACATGAACTGCCAAATGCATTGAGGTTGAGGGACATCATTTTGAGCATTTATTACATTAGTGTGGTATTTACAGGTAATCACGCTGTAACAGCATGCGTTCTCATAAATGATAAGTTCACAAAGGTACATGTATCACACTGGAACAACCGAAATAAAATGTTCAAACGTACCTACGTCCTGTATTTTAATTTAAAAAACCTACCTGTTTCCAACTGTACGTCTAAAATTGTGAGCCATATGTTTGTGACTATTACAGCGCCATCTATCAAAAAACGAAAAAAGTGGTCCAACTAAAACATTCATATTTCTTTACGGACTACAAGAATATTAATAAAAATGGGGGTTCCTATTTTAAAAAAACGCATTTGATATCCGTTTGACCTATGGCAGCGCCATCTAGCGGGCAAACTATAGCGCCATCTGGTTTCCCCCTTCAATCTAGAGAAGTTTCGTTCTTTGTAGTTTTTTCGTTTGATGCTTATTTCGTGAGATATTTGGCCCGGTCACGATCAATGGACCACCCTGTATGGTACACTTCAAAACAAGTTCTGACAATTACTCTTCCTGATAAAAAGAATGTGAAGTACTTAGAAGGAGAGGAAGGAACGAAATGGAATTTCACTGGTTGAGATACTAAACACCTTTTTCCAAAGCTGTTTCACAGAGGAAGGCCGCACTGCAGTTCCTTCTCTAAATCCTCGCACAAACGAAAAAATGGCTGACATCGAAATAAGTGTCCAAGGAATAGAAAAGCAACTGGAATCACTCAACAGAGGAAAGTCCACTGGACCTGACGGGATACCAATTCGATTCTACACAGAGTACGCGAAAGAACTTGCCCCCTTTCTAACAGCCGTGTACCGCATCGCATGTCTCTAGAGGAGCGGAAGGTTCCAAATGATTGGAAAAGAGCACAGGTAGTCCCAGTCTTCAAGAAGGGTCGACGAGCAGATGCGCTATAGACCTATATCTCGTGACATCGATCTGCTGTAGAATTTTAGAACATGTTTTTTGCTCGAGTATCATGTCGTTTTTGGAAACCCACAATCTACTCTGTAGGAATCAACATGGATTCCGGAAACAGCGATCGTGTGAGACCCAACTCGCTTTATTTGTTCATGAGACCCAGAAAACATTAGATACAGGCTTCCAGGTAGATGCTATTTTCCTTGACTTCCGGAAGGCGTTCGATACAGTTCCGCACTGTCGCCTGAGAAACAAAGTAAGAGCTTACGGAATATCAGACCAGCTGTGTGGCTGGATTGAAGAATTTTTAGCAAACAGAACACAGTATGTTGTTATCAATGGAGAGACGTCTACAGACGTTAAAATAACCTCTGGCTTGCCACAGGGGAGTGTTATGGGACCATTACTTTTCACAATATATATAAATGACCTAGTAGATAGTGTCGGAAGTTCCATGCGGCTTTTCGCGGATGATGCTGTAGTATACAGAGAAGTTGCAGCATTAGAAAATTGTAGCGAAATGCAGGAAGATCTGCAGCGGGTAGGCACTTGGTGCAGGGAGTGACAACTGACCCTTAACATAGACAAATGTAATGTGTTGCGAATTCATAGAAAAGACAAATGTAATGTATTGCGAATTCATAGAAAGAAGGATCCTTTATTGTATGATTACATGATAGCGGAACAAACACTGGTAGCAGTTACTTCTGTAAAATATCTGGGAGTATGCGTGCGGAACGATTTGAAGTGGAATGATCATATAAATTAATTGTTGGTAAGGCGGGTACCACATTGAGATTCATTGGGAGAGTCCTTAGAAAATGTAGTCCATCAACAAAGGAGGTGGCTTACAAAACACTCGTTCGACCTATACTTGAGTATTGCTCATCAGTGTGGGATCCGTACCAGATCGGGTTGACGGAAGAGATAGAGAAGATCCAAAGAAGAGCGGCGCGTTTCGTCACGGGGTTATTTGGTAACCGTGATAGCGTTACGGAGATGTTTAGCAAACTCAAGTGGCAGACTCTGCAAGAGAGGCGCTCTGCATCGCGGTGTAGCTTACTGTCCAGGTTTCGAGAGGGTGCGTTTCTGGATGAGGTATCAAATACATTGCTTCCCCCTACTTATACCTCCAGAGGAGATCACGAATGTAAAATTAGAGAGATTCGAGCGCGCACGGAGGCTTCCAGACAGTCGTTCTTCCCGCGAACCATACGCGACTGGAATAGAAAAGGGAGGTAATGACAGTGGCACGTAAAGTGCCCTCCGCCACACGTCGTTGGGTGGCTTGCGGAGTATAAATGTTGATGTAGATGTAGAGGATATTTGATGTTATTTCAGTGATTACAAAATCGAGACAAATTTACAAAGAACTTGGTAGTATGAACCCACTTATCAGTGTGAATTACACTCCCTCTGCCTGGATGCACGCACTGGTTCGGTTGGGAATGCTGTCCCAAAGCTGTTATATCCTCTCCTGAGGCAAGCTGGCCCACAACGTTTGTAACTGGTACTTGATACCCTACTGGATACTTGCACTGGGACAGAGCTGACATCCGAACTGGTCCCACACATATCCTATCGGCGACACACCAAGGGCTCTTGCTGCCGAAAGGAGTAGCTCAACACCAACACACAGCTCATAGAGACACGTGCCAGTTGTGGTTGATCACTGTCGTGTTGAAAAATATCACCACGATAGTGTCACGTGAGGGGTAACACCTGAGAACGGAGGACGTTTGTCACGTATCGATATGCCCTCAGAGTTCTCTCAATCAGAACCTGCCGTGACCTGAAGTCATACCCGTCAGCTGTGGCCGAGTGGTTCTAGGTGCTTCAGTCCGGAACCACGCGGCTGCTGCGGTCGCAGGTTCGAATCCTACCTTGGGCATGGATGTGTGTGATGTCCTTAGGTTAGTCAGGTTTAAGTAGTTCTAAGTTCTAGGTGACTGATTACCTCAGATGTTAAGTCCCATAGTGCTTAGAGCCATTTGAACCATTTGAATCATACCCGATGTCTCCATCAACCTGACGCCAGTAGTGATATCTCTGTGCCTCTCCAAACCATTGAAAGAATGTGACCTCTCCCAAGATCGCCGCCACACTCGCTGTTGATAGTCATCTGGGGTAGTGCCGCACTATAATTAATCGCTGGACACACTGCAATACCACTCATTTACAGTGCGTACTATGGGTCAAGACACCACTCCAAGCGCAGCTGTTGTGTGTTGTGATGTTAATGGCATCCAATGCATGGAACGGTAATACCCTAGTCTGTCTGCTTCTAATCGCTAACCAATGGCGCGGGACGCCAAGAAGTGTTGCAGGGAGTCCATTAGTTGCTCTCGGATAGAATTCGCAGATCTGAAGGAGCTATGATGTGCTTGTGGCACATTAAGGCGATTCTCCTTTATTGTGGCCAGACTTGGTCGAATGGAACGTTGACGACGAATTTTCCTGCCCTGAAGTTCCCATACAGTCCAATATTGGGTGACCGTCACATCCGAATGCCCCACAAACTTATATATCATACAATTCAACAAACTGGTTAAATCATGAGCAACAATGAGGCCCATTTAAAATTCCGTCCGATGTTCATAACGCAGTCTCACACACGTACGAGGCGTCACCGTGTCCTTCGCAGTGATCACTCAACATCCGAAGCTGTTCTTGTACGAGGGGGTGTCAAAAAAAAACCGGAATTATTTATTTTGTGGAAAATACTGCTCAACTTTATTCAAATTTCGTTATAGACCTTCAAATTAATCTCCCTTGGACACAATACAACGATCACAGCGTTCAGTCCAATGTTCAAAACACTCGCTGAAGCCCCTTTTTGATTGTCTGTCGAGCACACCCGAAATTTGATTGTTTAGTTCTCGATCACACTGAAAATAACGACCCCAAAGCTCTTTTTTCACTGCCGGAAATAGGTGGAGGTCACATGGCGCCAGGACCGGTGAATAAAGTGGATGTGGCATCACTTCAGTACCTAATTCAGTATTGTTTCTTGAGTCTTGATGTCGCGATGAGCCTCTGCATTATCATGATGAAGGAGCCATCTCGTTTGAGCAAGTCTTTTTATTGCAGATTTCCTTCTTAATGGCCCCTTCAGTACATCACAATAGTAATTTGCAGTGATAGTACGTGGACGTTATGGTCCACAATGCCTTGCTAATCGAAGAAGACAAAATGCAGGTTCAGCTTTGGCCTTTTTGGGTCTTGGAAATGAAGGATGTTTCCATTGGGCACTGTCCTGTTTCGTCTCTGGGTCATAATGATGAAACCAGGATTCGTGAAATGTGATGTCTTTGCCCAAAAAATTTGTTTCTCTCGCTGAAGCCTTCCCTTCCATTGTTGACACGTCATCACATGGTGAGCCTTCTATTCGTCACTGATCACACGAGGCACCACTTTGCTGCCGCTTTTCTATACCCTAGAACATTTCATAACAATGATCCGTAGGATATATTCATAATCTCTGCAATCTTTGTTAATGATAAACGACAGACTTCCCCAGTTGTGTTGACATTGGGTTCAGTCTTCGAAGTTGAGGGCATTCTGAGGGCTGGAGCATCTGTAAGTTAATGTTTACCCTCTCACAATCTTTTATGCCACTCAAAGACCTGTGTTTCCTCATGGCTTGCTGCAACGTTTGTAATGTTTGTGATGGAGTTTTATCTAAAAAGAAAAAAAAAGAAAAGAACGTAAAATTAAGTCAAGCGCGCTGCTGCAACTAGAATTCCATGTTGTGTATAGTAAACACGCCCGAACACGTTCCCTGCTTTCCTCCAACTGCTTACAGCCAGGCGACTGGCGCGTGTGGTACTGCGTCATTCAAGGTCAGAACTCTACTGCACTGCCAACACCAATCTCAAGCACGAGCGCAATGAAATGCAAAAAAATAATTCAGATAATTTTGTGATACCCGTTGTATATCCTACCAAGCCTGGTAACAACACAAAACACGAACAACACTAATGCGCTACCGACCATGCCTTCTGGGTGCTTCATTTGTGTTGTCAGGCAATGTAGTCTTGACAACGCTGTTGTTTACGGAAATATAACAAAAGCAGTGTTAGACTTTTTCTGAACGGAAGCTTTCTCACCAGCCTTGTAATTCTCGAGGAAACGGCCTTTTCCGCGTGGCCCTGAAGACAGAAATAGCGGCACGCATTTTCAGCGCGGCCGAAGAGTCTTAAGGCGCTCGGCCAATGTTGATGTTGGAAACACGGAAGTTATCTGCGTTCTAAGCTGTCTGGAGGAGTCTGCTTTCAGTTAAAAGTAGCCAGGATAGTAGCAAATTCATGTTTACTTAATGATTTGTCCTTTTGGATCTAACGGCCATATTTATTAATGTAATAATTCAAGCAGGCCTACCAGTCGTGATATCGGTTCTGCCAAAACAATAATCGGAACCTATTAATTCCTTACACCTTTGTTGCTTTTCAAATCAAATTAAGTCACAATGTCGCTGGGGTCACGTTTTTAGGTTCAAAATGGCTCTGAGCACTATGGGACTTAACATCTATGGTCATCAGTCCCATAGAGCTTAGAACTACTTGAACCTAATTAACCTAAGGACATCACACACATCCATGCCCGAGGCAGGATTCGGACCTGCGACCGTAGCAGTCGCGCGACTCCGGACTGAGCGCCTAGAACCGCTAGACCACCGCGGCCGGCTCACGTTTTTAGTTTCTGAACTGCAATAGGTGCCTTTAGACCTGTGCGCAGGCGCTGCAGTCTCCCCATTCCAGGTATCCCAGACGGGAAGACATGTGCAACGGTCTTAAGCCTATCTGCGATTGTGTTCGTTTGGTGCTTTGTTTTTTCAGTTTTCCACACTCGCTCAAATTTGTCTTTCCGTTAACACTTTGACCGAGTGGTCTAACGTCAAAACATGGAACTTGAGTGTATTAACGTGTATTTCCTTTTCTCTATCTGGCTAATTCCGCGGAATAAAAAAAAAGAGCGGAACGATATAACTGTCTGCCGTTTTCCGCAAATAAGAATAACCTGGAAACAACAAACGCAAACCTGAACAAAATAAAAAGCCCTCGTTCGTACTTGCGATGAATGCATGTTGAAGAAGAGTGATCCTGGGACACTTGATATGTCTAAGATGTCACTGTTCCATAACGGACCCCACTCTTTCATAGTTCCCATCAACGAGAGAAAATAAAAGAACACTGAAATCGTGCATATAATAACAATTAGCTGCTTTCACTGTTGTATGGGGGTGACAGAATTTGCTGTCCAAAGTCAGCAGTGTGGAATATTCTACTTCAGTTCAAAATCTCGCGCAACATCCAACCAAGCTTTTCTAGAGTTTGGAGGCTGAAGTTAAACAAAAATAAAATAAAAATTTAATTAAGAGTCTTTGGCAAAATAAGATCCTCCCACACACCACGCCAAACAAACACGTGTGCATATTCAGATGCTAGCACGCATTCTCGTATTCTGAGACAAATAACTGTAATTGTTAAGCGTGATATAAGCGTTTTGTTATCCAGAGAAAGAGGTGTTAAATGGTCATTAATTTACTTATTTGCCCTCTTAGCTGAGTGTTCAACGGATTTGGCTGTGAGGCAGTGTGTGTGTGTGTGTGTGTGTGTGTGTGTGTGTGTGTGTGTGTGTGAATTCCTAAGGGAACAAACTGCTTAGGTCATTGGTCCCTAGACTTACACACTACTTTGACTAACCTAAACTAACTTATGCTAAGAACAACGCACACACCCATGCCCGAGGGAGGACTCGAACCTCGGGCGGGAGGGGCCGCGCAGTCCGTGACAGGACGCCTGAAACCGCGCGGCCACGCCGCGCAGCTGTGATGCAGTGGGTCTGGGTTCGATTCACAGTTTCGTCGGAGATTTTCTCCGCTTGGGGACTGGATGTTGTGTTGTCCTCATCATCATTTCATCATCATCGACATGCAAGTCGCCCAATTTGGCGTCAGCTGGAAAGACTTGCAACTTGGCGGCCAAACTTCCTCACGTAAGGACTCCCGACCAGCAATGCCATTCATCTATTTACTTTAGTGTAGCTTTCCAGGGATTTCACCGCAGCCTGGAAAACTTTTGGGTTGATGTTAAATATTTATGCTGTAAATACTTTGAAGTGGAACTTCAAATCGGCGTAACTGTACCCAGCAGCAAGAATTCGAAGTGTCAGAGGTAAACTTCTCGCCACTGATGCAATGGCCCTGTATTTTATATTTTGCTCCACTGTCAGTGGCTCGATGCAGTGGAGTGAGAGGAGCAACGAAATGGGACCCCATAAATGGGAGAGCAGTAGTTCCAAGTTTATTACATATTTTCAGCTCTGACGTAGACTCTGCTAATGATGAGACCCTTATCACGCAGGGCCGGCCGCTGTGGCCGAGCGGTTCTAGACGCTTCAGTTCGGAACCGCGCTGCTGCTACGGTCGCAGGTTCGAATCCTGCCTCGGGCATGGATGTGTGTGGTGTCCTTAGGTTAGTTAGGTTTAAGTAGTTCTAAGCATAGGGGACTGATGACCTTAGATGTTAAGTCCCATAGTGCTGAGAGCCATTTGAATCATTTGAACCTTATCATGCTACGCTCATGGAATCAAAGTTTGACGAAGGGAGATTACCTATCTTCCTCAACAGCAGCACATGTGTCGAGTCTCTTTCAGAAATTTTCATCCATAAAGTACTTTCTGACTTACAAATAGAAGCGGAAACACAACATGTAATGTCTGGTACTTTTTCATTAGCCACCTTGCAGTCCCTGATGTTGGCGATCCATACACTGCAGTAACTACTCCTCTCTATGCTTCACAAATTGCAATTAGAAACGCATGCAACTTAGCCAGCGAATCCGTTCCATCTGACCAACAATAAAATGCCCAGGCGTTTCAGAATATTTCTAAAGCTTCAGTCTGTTGCTGCCCAAGTGGAGAGTAAGACCGTATTGAAATTCAATACGAATCTGTTGATTACTTTTTTCGGCTGTTTCAGTTTTTTGTCAACTTCACGGATGCTTATTTCTGTGTCCTCCGTAAGGGAGTCCATGCGAAGGTCAAACGCTCCTCATGTGTAAATGACTTTTTAAACGTGAAATTTAAAACTTCTGCATTTCTGTCTTCTACTTCCAAACCAGATTGGTTGAGGAGTGACTGGATAGGAGCGTTCAACCCACTTAGTGACTTTGCATGTTGTTGTTGTTGTTGTTGTGGTCTTCAGTCCAGAGACTGGTTTGAGGCAGCTCTCCATGCTACTCTATCCTGTGCAAGCTCCTTCATCTCCCAGTACCTACTGCAACCTACATCCTTCTGAATCTGCTTAGTGTATTCATCTCTTGGTCTCCCTCTACGATTTTTACCCTCCACGCTGCCCTCCAATGCTAAATTTGTGATTCCTTGATGCCTCAGAACATGTTCTACCAACCGATCCCTTCTCCTAGTCAAGTTGTGCCACAAACTTCTCTTCTCCCCAATCCTAATCAATACCTCCTCATTAGTTACGTGATCTACCCACCTAATCTTCAACATTCTTCTGTAGCACCACATTTCGAAAGCTTCTATTCTCTTCTTGTCCAAACTATTTATCGTCCATGTTTCACTTCCATACATGGCTACACTCCATCCAAACACTTTCAGAAACGACTTCCTGACACTTAAATGTATATTCGATGTTAACAAATTTCTCTTCTTCAGAAACGCTTTCTTTGCCATTGGCAGTCTACATTTTATATCCTCTCTACTTCGACCATCATCAGTTATTTTGCTTCCCAAATAGCAAAACTCCTTTACTACTTTAAGTGTCTCATTTCCTAATCTAATTCCCTCAGCATCACCCGACATAATACGACTACATTCCATGGGGGAGAGGCTACAACCCTGTCTCACTCCCTTCCCAACCACTGCTTCCCTTTCATGCCCCTCGACTCTTATAATTGCCATCTGGTTTCTGTACAAGTTGTAAAGAGCCTTTCGCTCCCTGTATTTTACCCCTGCCACCTTTAGAATTTGAAAGAGAGTATTCCATTCAACATTGTCAAAAGCTTTCTCTAAGTCTACAAATGCTAGAAACGTACGTTTGCCTTTCGTTAATCTTTCTTTTAAGATAAGTCGTAAGGTCATTATTGCCTCACGTGTTCCAACATTTCTACGGAATTCAAACTGATCTTTCCCGAGGTAGGCTTCAACCAGTTTTTCCATTCGTCTGTAAAGAATTCGCGTTAGTATTTTGCAGCTGTGACTTATTAAACTGATAGTTCGGTAACTTTCACATCTGTCAACACCTGCTTTCTTTGGGATTGGAATTATTATATTCTTCTTGAAGTCTGAGGGTATTTCGCCTGTCTCGTACATCTTGCTCACCAGATGGTAGAGTTTTGTCACGACTGGCTCTCCCAAGGCCGTCAGCATTTCTAATGGAATGTTATCTACTCCCGGGGCCTTGTTTCGACTCAGGTGTTTCAGTGCTCTGTCAAACTCTTCACGCAGTATCATATCTCCCATTTCATCTTTATCTACATCCTCTTCCATTTCCATAATATTATCCTCAAGTACATCGCCCTTCTATAGACCCTCTATATACTCCTTCTCCCTTTCTGCTTTCCCCTCTTTGCTTAGAACTGGTTTTCCGTCTGAGCTCTTGATATTCATACAAGTGGTTGTCTTTTCTCCAAAGATCTCTTTAATTTTCCTGTAGGCAGTATCTATCTTACTCCTAGTGAGATAAGCCTCTACATCCTCACATTTGTCCTCTAGCCATCCCTGCTTAGCCAATTTGCACTTCCTGTCGATCTCATTTTTTAGACGTTTGTATTCCTTTTTGCCTGCTTCATTTACTGCATTTTTATCTGTTCACCTTTCATCAATTAAATTCAATATTTCTTCTGTTACCCAAGGATTTCTACTAGCCCTCGTCTTTGTACCTACTTGATCCTCTGCTGCCTTCACTACTTCATCCCTCAGAGCTACCCATTCGTCTTCTACTGTATTTCTTTCCCCCATTCCTGTCAATTGTTCCCTTATGCTCGCCCTGGAACTCTGTATAACCTCTGGTTTAGTCAGTTTATCCAGATCCCACCTCCTTAAATTCCCACCTTTTTGCAATTTCTTCAGTTTTAATCTGCAGTTCATAACCAATAGATTGTGGTCAGAGTCCACATCTGCCCTTGGAAATGTGTTACAATTTAAAACCTGGTTCCTAAATCTCTGTCTTGCCATTATATAATCTATCTGATAGCTTTTAGTATCTCCAGGATTCTTCCATGTATACAACCTTCTTTTATGATTCTTTAACCAAGTGTTAGCTATGATTAAGTTATGCTCTGTGCAAAATTCTACCAGACGGCTTCCTCTTTCATTTCTTACCCCCAATCCATTTCACCTACTATGTTTCCTTCTCTCCCTTTTCTTACTCTCGAATTCCAGTCACTCATGACTATTAAATTTTCGTCTCCCTTCACTACCTGAATAATTTCTTTTACCTCATCATACATTTCATCAATTTCTTCGTCATCTGCAGAGCTAGTTGGCATTGAAACTTGTACTACTGTAGTAGGCGTGGGCTTCGTGTCTATCTTGGCCACAATAATGCGTTCATTATGCCGTTTGTAGTAGCTTACCCGCATTCCTATTTTTTTAATTCATTATTAAACCCAATCCTTGATTACGCCTATTTGATTTTGTATTTATAACCCTGTATTCAACTGACCAAAAGTCTTGTTCCTCCTGCCACCGAACTTCACTAATTCCCACTATATCTAACTTTAACCTATCCATTTCCATTTTTAAATTTTCTAACCTATCTGCGCGATTAAGGGATCTGACATTCCACGCTCCGATCCGTAGAACGCCAGTTTTCTTTCTCCTGATAACAACCTTTCTCTTGAGTAGTCCCCGCCCGGAGATCCGAATGTGGGACTATTTTACCTCCGGAATATTTTACCCAAGAGGACGCCATCATCATTAACCATACAGTAAAGCTGCATGCCCTCGGGAAAAATTACGGCTGTAGTTTCCGCTTGCTTTCAGCCGTTCGCAGTACCAGCACAGCAAGTCAGTTTTGGTTGCTGTTACAAGGCCAGATCAATCAGTCATCCAGACTGTTGCCCCTGCAACTACTGAAAAGGCTGCTGCCCCTCTTCAGGAACCATACGCTTGTCTGGTCTCTCAACAGATACCCTTCCATTGTGGTTGCACCTACGGTACGGCTATCTGTATCGCTGAGGCACGCAAGCCTCCCCACCACGTCAAGGTCCATGGTTCATGGGACTTTGCGTAGGACCAGAATTTTTTCTCCAGTTCTCAGCAAGATCTTTCTCTAATGTATGATCATTTTATAGACGCACGAATTTCTACTAACTTCTGCCAGTCTACATTTACGCGTTCGTTTTTGAATCGATAGTGAAACACTCTGTCACTCTACTTCTTCAGCATTTGCCAAATTTTCTTATTAAACCACGGTGGGCATTTCCCATCCACATACTCGGTGGATACTACACTAGAGCGCGATTTACAGTACGTTTAAATATTGCCGATATGCCTCGCTGTCCGCCGTTTTGGAACTAAAATGATTTCCTTTCGTTATCCAAGTACAATACTACACCGAAGCGCCAAAGAAACTGGTATAGGCATGCGTATTAAAATACAATAATATGTAAACAGGCAGAATACGGCGCTGTGGTTATCAACGCCTAAAGACAACAAGTGTCTGGCGCAGTTGTTAGATCGGTTACAATGGCAGGTTATCAAGATTTAAGTGAATTTGAACGTGGCTTTACAGTCGGCGGACGAGCGATGGGACACAACATCGCCGAGGTAGCGATGAAGTGGGGATTTTCCCATACGACCATTTCACGAGTGTACTGTGAGTATGAGAAATCAGGTAAAACATCAAACCTCCGACATCGCTGCGGCCGGAAAAAGGTCCTGAAAGAATGGGACAACGACGACTGAAGAAAATCGTTCAACGTGACAGAAGTGCAACCCTTCCGAAAATTGCTGCAGATTTCAATGCTGGGCCAGCGTGCGAACCATTCAACGAAACATCGTCGATATGGGCCTTCGGAGCCGAAGGTCCTCTCGTGTACCCTCAATGACTGCACGACACAAAGCTTTACTCCTCGCTTGGGCCCATCAACAATGACATTGTATTGTTGATGATTGGAAACATGTTGCCTGTTCAAATGAGTCTCGTTTCAGATTTATTGAGCGGATGATCGTGTACAGATCTGGAAACAAGCTTAAGAGCCCATGGGCCCTGCATGTCAGCATGGGACTGTTCAAGCTAGTGGAGGCTCTGTAATGGTGTGGGGTGTGTGCAATTGGAGTGATATGGGACCTCTGAGATGTCTATATACGACTCTGACAGGTAACACGTACGTAATCATCCTGTCTGACAATCTGCATTCATTCATGTCCATTGTGCATTCCGACAGGCTGGGGCAATTCCAGCAGGACAATGCAACACCTCACACGTCCATAATTGCTACAGAGTGGCTTCAGAATACTCTTCTGAGTTTAAACACTTCCGATGGACACCAAACTCCCCAGACATGAACATTATTGAGCATATCCGGGATGCCTTACAACGTGCTTTTCAGAAGAGATCTCCACCCCCTCGTACTCTTACGGATTTATGGACAGCCCTTCAGGATTCATGGTGTCAATTCCCTCCAGCACTCCTCCAGACATTAGTCGAGTCCATGTCACATAGTGTTGCGGCACTTCTGAGTGCTCGCGGGGGCCCTACATAATATTAGGCAGGTGTACCAGTTTCTTTGCTTCTTCAGGGTAATAAATGTTTATCAACTCTTTCCAGCATAAAAACCCTCCTAGCCTACTTGATGGATCGATTAACTTTAGTAACAATCGCCACTATGATATCATGGTTACTAATCCTTTTTTCTATATTGACACTGCCTATAATATGAGGCCTTGTGTAGCCTCAAGGTCTAAAATATTTCCGAATAAGAAATAGCATTACCTGTGTTGTTATGAAATAATGTACGACGCATGGATGCCCGAAAGAACATTGCGTCGTACTTTTCAATAAAGCCGACACAGCTATTACGTACTTATTCGCCAATATCAGGCCCCCGATTCTCCTTCAAGGACTGGAATATACGTAAAGTAGGAGTGCAGGTTGTGACAGATGGACATCGACATGTGGAAATTCGTCGTGATTCGTGCTCGAATGGCCGGAGCGCGTAACGCGACCGCTCGCTTAACATGGGACATACGGGTTCAGGTCCGGCACAAATTTTCGTTGTGTTTCCAATATACAGCAAAAGGTGGTTCATAATTTCATGTAAATTGGCAGGACAAGCGCTTTCTGCGGGCAACAGTGAATATTGTCAGACTTGTAATAACAAGGAGCGTTGTAGGCAGAGCCGACGTCAGAGGGCGCTGAGCAGTGGCCTCTCAGGGCTACTGGTACCTCCATATAAAATTTCCTTTGCGGGTGAATTTGTCGATAACTTTATGGGAAGAACCGTTGAGAATGTAACGCATTTTTGTACACTATTGGCTATTAAAATTGCTACACCACGAAGATGACGTGCTACGGACGCGAAATTTAATTGACAGGAAGAAGATGCTGTGATATGCAAATGATTAGCTTTTCAGAGCATTCACACAAGGTTGGCCACACCTACAACGTGCTGACATGAGGAAAGTTTCCAACCGATTTCTCATACACAAACAGCACTTGACCGGCGTTGTCTGGTGAAACGTTGTTGTGATGCCTCGTGCAAGGAGGAGAAATGCGTACCATCACGTTTCCGACTTTGATAAAGGTCGGATTGTAGCCTATCGCGATTGCGGTTATCGTATCGCGACATTGCTGCTCGCGTTGGTCGAGATTCAATGACTGTTAGCAGAATATGGAATCGGTCGGTTCAGGAGGATAATACGGAACGCCGTGCTGGATCCCAGCGGCCTCGTATCACTAGCTGTCGAGATGACAGGCATCTTATCCGCATGGCTGTAACGGATCGTGCAGCCACGTCTCGATCCCTGAGTCAACAGATGGGGACGTTTGCAAGACAACAACCATCTGCACGAACAGTTCGACGACGTTTGCAGCAGCATGGACTATCAGCGCGGAGAGCATGGCTGCGGTTAACATTGACGCTGCATCACAGACAGGAGCGCCTGCGATGGTGTACGCAACGACGAACCTGGGTGCACGAATGGCAAAACGTCATTTTTTCGGATGAATCCAGGTTCTGTTTACAGCATCACGATGGTCGCATCCGTGTTTGGCGACATCGCGGTGAACGCACATTGGAAGCGTGTCTTTGCCATCGCCATACTGGCGTATCAGCCGGCGTGATGGTATGGGGTGCCATTGGTTACATGTCTCGGTCAACTCTTGTTCGCATTGACGGCACTTTGAACAGTGGACGTTACATTTCAGATGTGTTACGACCCGTGGCTCTACCCTTCATTCGATCCCTGCGAAACCCTACATTTCAGCAGGATAATGCACGCCCGCATGTTGCAGGTCGTGTACGGGCCTTTCTGGGTACAGAAAATGTTCGACTGCTGCCCTGGCCAGCACATTCTCCAGATCTCTCACTAATTGAAAACGTCTGGTCAATGGTGGCCGAGCAACTGGCTCGTCACAATACACCAGTCACTACTCTTGATGAACTGTGGTATCGTGTTGAAGCTGCATGTGCAGCTGTATCTGTACACGCCATCCAAGCTCTGTTTGACGCAATGCCCAAGCGTATCAACGCCGTTATTACGGCCAGAGGTGGTTGTTCTGGGTACTGATTTCTCAGGATCTATGCACCCAAATTGCGTGAAAATGTAATCACATGTCAGTTCTAGTATAGTATATTTGACCAATGAATTCCCGTTTATCATCTGCATTTCTTCTTGGTGTAGCAATTTTAATGACCAGTAGTGTATATTGTTTTCCCTTCAGACTCATCTCTTGAAATGCGCCTTTTTCCTCCTCACACGCACTGTGTACTAACGTTCGTCAGTACCATAAGATGCGTATCATTGTACTAATGATGAAACAAATACGTGTAATATTTGTGTGGTGGGAGAGACGGTTGGTGTGAGTAGGGGAGAGGCGTCAGAGGAGGCATTGGAAGGAGGCAGAGGTGAGTAGGGAGAGGAGTGGTTGAGGGAGGGAGGGGAAAGATTAGCTCGCACTGTGCCAGATTCTTGGCATGTCGCGTGTAGCAAGTGTTGCGCGGCTTCCGTGCTCCCCGTGGTTTCGTAAGCACGGACTGGCAAAGCGCTTCAAACAGGGGTCAATGAGCGCGTCACGGGACACACAATAGATGTGCCGTGGCGACACGCCGCAGAACTGAGACACGAACGGAGGACAACACGAGGCACTCACCGTTCGTGTGCTGCTCCGCACGGTTCTTGACACGGCGGACAAATAAAGGGGAGAAAGAATAATAAACTACTGAGTTACACTGGCACAATAGGCGCTCATTGTCATGACAAAAGGCCGAATAGTGCCAGAGTTTCAGCATACCGGTATGTCGCTAATGACTACGCACATGTTTGCCTCATAGATGCTCTCAATCCGTAATAAGACTTAGCAATGATTCAACAGGACAGGAGGTGGTCATTGACACCCCTTCCCGACGACATTATGTCAAAATCGTATTTTTTTTTTACTCGATTTTTGGGTTTCCTCTGGATCGCGTAAATGGCCACCTCTGATTAACTTCGTTTTTCTTTCACTAATTTTTCATTCAAATCACTGTTACGCCATCGTCCACAAAAAAAGCCCGATTACGTCAACAGCTAGTACAGCACACAGCTCAGTCACACGTGGGGAGTGAAAGGGGCTTTCGTGAATTACGCAAGACTGTTCAGGGATCCAAAAGCAATATTTCTGTTTGTCAACTACTGACTCATTCAAGTGAAATGTGCCTCGTTGCACATCTGTATCACTAAGTGACTGTTACTGAACCCAGAAACGTTGCAGGTTGCGTATTTAACAGTTTCCAGGGGCAACAAAAGTTTGATTTTATTTTCAATATTTCGTGTAATTATTGACCGAATTTAAAATTTTGAAATGCTGTTGTAATCCACTCATTAAAAGGCATAATCTTACGTTTCAAATTTAACTCAATAAGGAAAGTATCACGGAGACTGTGTGTGTGTCGAGAGGCAGCGCGCAAGTAATAGTATTTGAGAAAAGAGCACTTAGGGGCTTCAACAAACTTTAAGCATAATTTCAAACCTTTTCTAAACTTCTTGTCACATACATTCCTAAGCTCTGATTTTTAACACTGATCTGTAAGGAAATCAGAAGTCTGAAGTTTTTTTATACATGGGAGTTGGATTTTTAAACGTATCGAGAGGTTTCTGGTGAATATTATTGCATTTGGCTCGTCTTGAAGATCACTTGGATATTCACAGCGAAACAGTGTTGAAAATTCCTATCTTTGACCTGCCTCACAACCAGCTTTTTCTACATCTACATCTACCGAGTTGTTATAATTACACTTCCCTTTTTAACACGTTAAAACACGGAAACTAATTACCGCACGAGCAACAAACTTGGTAACATTAATGTTGAGGACATGGGAAAGAGAAATAATGCAGAATCAGTTCAACTGAAACATTTTTAATGTGCTCCTACGGTACATCATAGCATTACACACCGGTACCATTACTGCTTCAAACGGGGCTGAATATGGCGCCCATCAGTGTCCAGAAAAGCCTGAAACCGCAGGATTGCATTCTGCACAGCAGAACGAAGCGTGTTTTGTAGGTATGCTGGCTACCTCTCTTGGTATGCTGCGCTTCAGATCAGCACATGGGTCAATGTTCACTGGTAAACCCTCTCTTCAGGTAGCCCCACAATCAGAAATCATTTGGATCGATCGGCTGATAATTGCGTCGTTTCCAAATGTGTTTCGGAGAAGTAGGTGAACGTCACGAGCGATGTGCGTTGGGGCCCCATCCTGCACGAAAACTGTTGAGTTCACTGCGTCTCTCTCCAGTCGGGCGGGTACGACATGCTGGCGAAGCATATCACAGTAACGCTGGCACAGCACGTCTTGGGTCTAAAAGCCTGTTCAGAAAAGAATGGGCCAATGGTGAACGTAGCCGTGAAGCCACGCCATACGGTGACACATTCACCATACAGAGGAACATCATGCATAGTGACTGGAGGTGAAGATCCCCACACTCGGCAATTCTGTGTGTTCACTTCACCCGACAGAGAAAAATGAGCTTCGTCTGTCCATAGGGTGGCCTAGGGCCAGCCCTCGTCAACTTTAATCCTTGCGAGAAAGTGGAGAGCGAAGTCAACACGTCGTTGTGCGTCCTGTGACGCTAGCAGCTGTACTATATAGAATGGTTCGAAGCACCTTCTGTTGTATAGCTAGAGAAGGCCGAAATGCACGCGTTAAACTCAAGCAGGCGGGCGTGAGATCTGAAACAGGATACATAATGAATGCTATAAAGAAAAGTACGTAGCTTCTGGAATACTTAACT
This sequence comes from Schistocerca cancellata, assembly GCF_023864275.1. Classification (NCBI taxonomy): domain Eukaryota; kingdom Metazoa; phylum Arthropoda; class Insecta; order Orthoptera; family Acrididae; genus Schistocerca; species Schistocerca cancellata. The sequence goes on from NC_064634.1 coordinate 190,521,871, forward strand.
TTAATCCACATTTGTAGAACATTGCTCTTGATGATACAGAAGTATTATAGCAATTGAATACGGCGCCTTGCTAGGTCGTAGCAACTGTAGCTGAAGGCTATGTTAACTATCGTCTCGGCAAATGAGAGCGTAATTCTCAGTGAACCATGGCTAGCAACGTCGGCTGTACAACTGGGGCGAGTGCTAGTACGTCTCTCTAGACCTGCCGTGTGGTGGCGTTCGGTCTGCAATTACTGACAGTGGCGACACGCGGGTCCGTCGTATACTAGCGGACCGCGGCCGATTTAAAAGCTACCACCTAGCAAGTGTGGTATCTGGCGGTGACACCACACCTTCCGTACAGTGGACCACGGGATATTCAACTGTCGTGGCACAGCACGCGCACTGCCTAACGATCGAGAATTGCGCGTAGCGTTACCTGCCATAGCAACAGCAATTTCATGAACCACCTGTAGTGCAATCGGTCGTTGGCCTCTTCCCGTAGCGACGCCCAGTTCTCCAGTTGATTCGAACTTCATCGTGCTCCGCACAGCAGGTGGAGAAAGATGACCCATCCGTAATCCTTTCAGCCGGCGATATTCTCGAAGTGCAGCTGCAGCATTACTGTTGTTTTGATACTGGAGCGACGGCCGGAGTGGCCGAGCGGTTCTAGGCGCTACAGTCTGGAACCGCGCGACCGCTACGGTCGCGGGTTCCAATCCTACCTCGAGCATGGATGTGTGTGACGTCCTTAGGCTAGTTAGGTTTAAGTAGTTCTAAGTTCTAGGGGACTGATGACCACAGCAGTTAAGCCCATAGTGCTCAGAGCCATCAGAACCATTTGATACTGGAGCTTCACCAATAATGCCCTGCTACACTACTGGCCATTAAAATTGCTACACCAAGAAGAAATGCAGATGATAAACGGGTATTCATTGGACAAATATATTATACTAGAACTGACATGTGATTACATTTTCACGCAATTTGGGTGCATAGATCCTGAGATATCAGTACCCAGAACAACCACCTCTGGCCGTAATAACGGCCTTGATACGCCAGGGCATTGAGTAAAACAGAGCTTACAGAGCTTAGATGGCGTGTACAGGTACAGCTGCCCATGCAGCATCAACACGATACCACAGTTCATCAAGAGTAGTGACTGGCGTATTGTGACGAGCCAGTTGCTCGGCCACCACTGACCAGACGTTTTCAGTTGGTGAGAGATCTGGAGAATGTGCTGGATAGGGCAGCAGTCGAACATTTTCTGTATCCAGAAAGGCCCGTACAGGACCTGCAACATGCGGCCGTGCATTATCCTGCTGAAGTGTAGGGTTCCACAGGGATCGAATGAAGGGTAGTGCCACGGGTCGTAACACATCTGAAATGTAACGTCCACTGTTCAAAGTGCCGTCAATGCGAACAAGAGGTGACCGAGACGTGTAACCTGTGGCACCCCATACCATCACGCCGGGTGATAGGCCAGTATGGCGATGACGAATACACGCTTCCAATGTGCGTTCACCGCGATGTCGCCAAACACGGATGTGACCATAATGATGCTGTAAACAGAACCTGGATTCATCCGAAAAAATGACGTTTTGCCATTTGTGCACCCAGGTTCGTCGTTGAGTACACCATCGCAGGCGCTCCTGTCTGTGATGCAGCGTCAATGGTAACCGCAGCCATGGTTTCCGAGCAGATAGTCCATGCTGCTGCAAACGTCGTCGAACTGTTCGTGCAGATGGTTGTTGTCTTGCAAACGTCCCATCTGTTCACTCAGGGATCGAGACGTGGCTACACGATCCGTTACAGCCATGCGAATAAGATGGCTGTAAAAAAAAAAAAAATGGTTCAAATGGCTCTGAGCACTATGGGACTTAACATCTATTGTCATGAGTCCCCTAGAACTTAGAACAACTTAAACCTAACTAACCTAAGGACAGCACACAACACCCAGTCATCACGAGGCATAGAAAATCCCTGACCCCGCCGGGAATCGAACCCGGGAACCCGGGCGTGGGAAGCGAGAACGCTACCGCACGACCACAAGCTGCGGACAAGATGGCTGTCATCTCGACTGTTAGTGATACGATGCCGTTGGGATCCAGCACGGCGTTCCGTATTACCCTCCAACCCACCGATTCCATATACTGCTAACAGTCATTGGATCTCGACCAACGCGAGCAGCAATGTCGCGATACGATAAACCGCAATCGCGATTGACTAGAATCTGACCTTTATCAAAGTCGGAAACGTGATGGTACGCATTTCTCCTCCTTACACGAGGCATCACAACAACGTATCACCAGACAAAGCCGGTCAGCTGCTGTTTGTGTATGAGAAATCGGTTGGTAACTTTCCTCATGTCAGCACGTTGTAGGTGTCGTCACCGGCGCCAACCTTGTGTGAATTCTCTGAAAAGCTAATCGTTTCCGTATCATAGCATCTTCTTCCTGTCGGTTAAATTTCGCGCCTGTAGCACGTCGTCTTCCTGGTGTAGCAATTTTAATGGCCAGTAGTGTACTTTTGTTCAAGCTCATGTTGACACGTCAACAAGTGTACTGCGACTGGTCAGGTGTGTGAGACTAGGAATTACGATGATTGATCACGGCACCTGGTGGCCATAGTTGGAACTGGACGGTGGCGCTGTCATGCATGGAAATCATGCACCCCATAATCTGGACATTAATGGTACCAAGTTCGGTACTGGTATGGTAATTAGTTTCCGTGTCATAACGTGTTAGATAGGGAAAGATTAATTATAACCGGCAGGTATACTCTGTAAATCACTGTTAAGTGCATGGCAGAGGGTACATCTCGTTGTACCACTTATCAGGGTTTCTTCACGTTCCATTCACGTATGGAGCGCGTGGAGATTGCTTGTTTAAAGCCTCTTTGTGCTGTAATTAATCGGATCTTGTCGCACGATACCTATGTGAGCAATAAGTAGAGGGTTGTAGTATATACCTAAAGTCATCATTTAAAGACGGTTCTTAAAGCTTTGTAAGTAGCGTTTCTCGGGATAGTTTACGTCTTTCTTCAAGAGTCTGTTACTTCACTCTATCAGCATCTCTGTGGCATTCTTCCACGCGTCAAACAATCTTGCGACCATTCGTCTTGCCCTTCTCTGTATACGTTCAATATCCCCTGTTATTACTACTTGATACGGGTCCCCCATACTTGAGCAATATTCCAGAATGAGTCGCATGAGTGATTTGTAAGCAATCTCCTTTGTAAACGGACTGCATTTTTGCAGTATTCTAGAAATAAACTGAAGTCTATTAACCTGCTTTACCCACGGCTGATCCTATGTGATTATTTCATTTCGCATCCCTACAAAGTGTTACACCTAGGTATTTGCAGGAGTTGGCTGAGTCCAGCTGTCACTCACAGGTATTGTGGTGATAGGATACTACGTTTTTTCGTTTTGTGAAGTGCACAGTTTTACACGTCTGAACATTTAAAGCAAGTTGCTAATCTCTGCTCCATGTTGAAACCTTATCAAGATCTGACTGAATATTTATGCAGCTTCTTTCAGACAGTACTTCACTATAGATAACTGCGTCATCTGCAAAGAGTCCGAGGTTACTTTTAATATTGTTCGCAAGAACATTAATATACTACACGTACGGCAAGGATCCCTGGGGCACACCCAAAGGTACTTCTACGTCTGGCGATGGCTCTCTATACATGATAACATGTTGCGTCCTTCCTAAGAAAAAGTCCTCAATCCAGTCACAAATTTCACTTGATACCCCACATGATCGCACTTTTGACAATGAGCGTGGATGTGGTACTGAGTCAAACGCTTTTCGGAAATCAAGAAATACTGCATCTACCTGACTACCTTGATCAAAAGTTTTCAGTATGTTACGAGAGAAAAGTGCGAGTTGGGTTTCGCATGATCCACATTTTCTGAAACCATATTGGTTGGTTTCCGAGATATCCCAATTTGTTTGAGCTCAGAATAAGGTCTAAGATTCTACAACAAATCTATGTCAAGGATATTGGACGGTAGTTTTGTGGATCACTCATACTACTCTTGTTGTAAACAAGCGTGACTTGTGCTTTCTTCCAACTACTGGGCACGGTTATTTGTTCGAGGGTTCTGCATTAGATTATAGTTAGAACAGGAGTAACCCAGCCGCAAATTCAGTACAGAGTCTGATAGGGATTCCACCCGGCCCTGGGGCTTTGTTCAGTTGTAACGGTTTCAGCTGTTTCTCAGCAGCACTACCTCCAACACTTATTCCACTCATCCTTTCAGTGGTACAAGGATTAAAGCCGTACGATTCTCCTGTATCTCCCTTTGTAAAAGAACATTTGAAAATTGAGTTAAGCATTTCAGCGTTTTCTTTGCTACCTTCAGTTTCTGCTCCTGTCTCATTCGCTAATGACTGGACACTAACTTTGGTGCCACTAGCAGCCTTTTCAAACGAGCAGGATTTATTTGAGTTTTCTGAAAAATCAATTGACAATATTCGTCTACGTAGTCATTGAAGGCTTCACACATAGCTTTCTTGACAGTCAAACGCATTTCATCCAGTATCTCTCTATTTATAGCTTTACGTTTTGTTTTACGTCTATTATGTGGTAGTCTCTGTTTCTTTACGGCGGCTGTATACCATGGAGGGTCCGTTCCACTATGAGCTATTCTACCGGGTACATATCTATCCAATGCATAGACAACTATTCTTTTAAACCCGAGCCATAGTTTCTCTACATTTCCCTGCCTTATGCTGAAAGTTGCAAGTACCTCATTGCGATATGACGCTATTGCTTTTTTTATATAGTCTGCTGAACATATTGTGAGTGTGTGGGTTTTATTTTGTCAAGTTGCACAATGGATTGACCCAACAAGTACCCTTTGGCTCCTGCAAGAAACAATTTCCACCTCACACTACTACAGAAGTCAGACAGACGCTCCTAATGTACCAACAAGAACTACTTGAAAAACATTCAGCAACAAATATCTTCAGGAGTCGTCCGCTGTAAGGAAAAGACACAAAAATATTCCTTATTTTTACGTAACTAGTGGAATACTTGGGTACTGGAGTATTGTTTGTTAGTGTAAGAAAAACATTAAACGAACGAAAAATATTATTTATTGCAAAAAAGTTCTGAGAAATGAAGTGAAACTTTTCCTTATAAATTAATAAATTTCCGGATCCTTTTTGGAACAATAGATTGCCTCTTATGGATAGGAATGCTATTATTTTACAAAGTATGGAAAGGTTATTTTCTCCCTTTTCTTTAAGAATGTTATTTACTCGGCAGAATGGCTGAGAGCCGTGCCTACACAACTTGAATAACTTTTCTAGGTACGGTCAAGGCTGTTGCACGAGAAATGTAATGGAGTGTACTGTTAGGGAGGAAAGATGGGGCTCGCATACGCTGTAGCCCACAATACCGTGAGCTACGATGACTGCTGCCTGCGTCGCTCGCTGCTGGCAAATAACACAACTATCTCGTTTTATCTGGATTGACCTTCGCCAATCAAACTCTCCGTATGCCTTGATGAAGTCAAGGATTCCTATCCGCCCCTAGTCTAACTATTGGCATGGTACAACGGTCAGATAACCAGTACACCGCGATGCCACTCAATATTCGCTCACAGGCATTTAAATAGTACTCTGTCGGTGTTCACACTGCACAATAAGTGTGGTGGCCAACACTGTGAACAATGCTTAATCGCGAGCGACTCAATATAGAGTATCACTCCAATTCGCTAACAACAGAGGTGCTCTCCCAGTGAAGTACTGAGGAGAGACTTTGTTCCTCACTCTTTGCGTACATGTATGAGCTCACTCGCTCTTGTTACCTGTTCCCACTCCAAAGAGCGACAACAGAACGGCCCCTTTTTCTGGAAAAATTGCAAGGGTATATCATTCACTATCTTCCCTCACTCCTCTGGCTCTTTGCGTCAGAAATATTCCGCAATCAGCATTGCTCTTTTAAACGGCAGAATGACGTTTCGTTTAAGTCGACGAATGTGGATATATGTAGCATCTTCGTTAGGTGCATACTGTCCTCCTGTGAGAACTCCATAACTATGCAGTTGGTCCAGCAAAAAATGTGTCTTCTGGGCACTCCCACACAATGTAGCAGAATTTGCTTTTAAGTCGAACACGGGGGTCGTTATCCCTTCGCTCTGGCAAAAGCTGTCCAGTCTCTGGGCAGTCGCTCCGGCCGAAGTAGGTATGTGTTGACTCACCCCTCTGAAGCGACAGGCCTCCCAGCGGGCTGGTTGCCTGTTTAGAACGAAGGTTCCTGTGGCGGTCATGTTGTGTACGCCAGCCTCGACTTTTTCAACCTCGGTGGGCACTTGCGATTTACTTATTAGATTTGCATATTGCTTACATGAATTCATACAAAATTGACTCTACCTTATCGAGTTTGGGTTCGAATGAAGCGTCTTGATGTGCAGAATACGATTGTGAGGACGGAATGTGTACGAAATGAAGCTCAAGAGACCACGCCACCTTACAATATATATCTCTCTACTTGTTTTAGCCGTCCTTTTCAACTTGGTAATCATTGTTGCTACAACCGCATCATGGACATTCGTACCAGTTTCTGTGTTGACATCTTCAAAGAGATCAGGTTTATTTGTTGCTTTTAGATCTAATATATTTCTATCACAAATGAGCTTCTGAACTATCCGCTCTAGGAAGTTTCCAGAGAAGGCATATTGTATTGTTTGAAGGGATGTCTTGTCACGCTCACTGCTAACAAAACTGTAATTTTTCCAATTGACTGTTGCACTATTAAAGTATCTACTGATAATTACAGTATAAATAGGGAAGTTTTTCTAAAGTTTTCGGTTGTTACATGAGGTGAGTTATGCCCACCCCTGATGCTGAGTCTTGTCGAAACAATCTCGCATGCGCCTTCAATATCTATCTCGATGGATTCGAGTTTTTCTTGTCTACTGTGGCCAGTAGTTCCAATTAGTCTATCATTTCGATAAACATTTAAATTTTCCCAAAAAATCTCACTGCTATCAATTCAGTTTCAACCAGCTTTCTGTAGCTAGTATGGATGTAACATTTTTCTCAATGATTCATGGCCCATCGGTAACCAGAGTGAGTGTTGACGTCAGCATCATCTCTCAATGAAGATATTTGCAGGAGTCCTCGCTTTTTTATCACGACATAGTGACTTCTTCTTAAGGAAGTGTTCTGTTGTTATGGTATTTTCAATCCACCGTGCGATCCTATTGTTGAAATGCCGACGAAATACTTGCCGTGTTGCAGCATCAGATTCAGCATCAGTTTCGTATAAAACTATTGTACGCAAACACGTAATGCTCTGGTCTACCGTCCACTGTTGCACTGCTGCTGAAATAACGGACAGTTCCAAAGTGAATGACTCATTATGCGTCGTCTCCCTCCCACCACTGAAAGCGGTGTTCTAACCTACACGAAAACATCCAACTCCCGCACTTCACCCCAGTATATAATTTTTAACATTGAACATTCTCTGTTAAATTATAATCACAGTTTAATTTTCGGCAATCGGACTGTTTAATTAGCAGCAGAGCTGGCCTACATTGGTCGTATTTCTTTCTAACAATGACCACGTGTCCTTAAATCTTACGACCTTAGATAAAGTCATTGTTACGAGTGTCTACTATTAACGATCTTTTCTTCAGTTCGGTACCTGGTCGGGCAGTTTGTGAAGAGGCGTAGACAAATCGGCCAGAATCGGAAGATAAATAAAGAGTGGATGAATATGTATAATTTCAAGCTGTATCCAGTCTACTCATTTTATTAATCTTACTTTAAAAAATTTAATCTTTGTACAATCTATTCACTTTATAAATCGTTTTTAATACAACCGGTATTCACTTATTACAGCAAGCTATGCTTTTGTGACATCTGGAATTACACAATATTTTCTTATTTCTGCATTTGCAGCCATTTGCGGCAATCGAATCGATTGTATCCTTGGCCACTGGTCAATGACTAAAGACGATATGGTTTGTAATGATTTTTCTTCTTCGGCCACGGATTCCAGCTTGAGCAGTTCCTCATGCGGACTAGAGATCTCGTTTCTAGAATACAGTTGCTTGAGAACACAATGTTCTGTTCCCAGCTTGTAGGAAGTGCCTTCGACGTTCATGACAACTGCAAGAACGCTTCTAGGATATCCGCGACCTCTGTCAACATTTGGTATAGTGATGCGAACATTGTCTCCAACTTTTGCAGTTGGGAATTTTGCATCTGCATTTTTTTTTTCACCTTGTGCTCACAAACTGTCGTGATCTACTACCCGCTTTTTCCTGATTTCTTGTTTATTATAACGTAGTTTGCAAATAATTATTTTCCCTCTATATCCTTCCTCTGCTTCATTACTTCTTCCACAAACTCCATGTACATCTTTGCCGCAGGATATACAACAATAAGCTGCACTATACTCTTCTTCACAATCCACACGAAATATTTTCACCTTGTTGTTGTCAGGGATCTGGTCTCGACTTTCCGATGGTTCGACCTCCACGGTGACAGTTTCATTGTTGGAAGCAGTCCCTACATTTATGGCATCCTCCGTTTCTTGTTAGACTTTCTCAAGGCCTTCCTCTGTCACTATGTTATCAATAATTTTTTTAGACAGATTTGAAGTACTCAGCCCCACTTTTGCTTTACAGCCAAACATTGCTTCGTATGACGATTGCTGAATTAATTGATGACAACAACAGTTCATGAACTGGATGAATCGAAGACACTCACAAGGGAATGGTCCAATAAGACATGTCGAAACCTATCCTGAATTTTTTTACACAGGAAGAAGACAACGAAAGAAATGCACGGTCATACTTTTAGCTGCTAATAGGAACTCCAAGCATTAAAAAAGTAGCTGAAAATTGCCAAATTCGTAGCGCACAAGGCGGCAGTAGAAAAATACATCCCACTGGCGCTGTAGCAACTGCGCATGCGCAACTAGGCACACACAAAAACACACAAACAGCCGAGGTAGATGGTACATTTAAACAGCGATCGTAATTTGTAAAGGATGTTTCAGGTTACCGTCCGTCGATAGTTTCTCTGAGACTACAGTACACAGTTATTATTCTATCGAATAATCAATCAAGTAACATCTATTACAAATTATCAGTTGCTTTTTGCAGTAGTGGTAAGCATTGACAATACAAATAAAGCTGAATTAATATTTATTGTCCTTTCGTAAGGCATGCCTGCTAATAGCATCTTTTTTCTTCCAGTTTCATAGTAGTGTGGAATGCAATTAACGTTTTCAATTTAGCAATGATGAAATATGAAGAACGTGGTTTCCAACCGAAATCACCTAAGCATATATGTGTCATTTGTTAGTTGATTTCCCTGACATTAATTCGAATGATATCGACATTTAGTTCGAGACTGTGGATACGTTACAAGACGAGTCCATTAATTGTGGTTCGGACGACTTCCGTTGCACCAGTAACAGATCTGAAGAAGAATACCTTCCAAGCCTTTTTTTTTTTTAAAAAAAAGAAAAACATGTACTGCAACAGCTTTCAGCTACAAGGAAAAGGCAGTAAAATATTGGTTAAACGAAGGAGGGAAAAAACGTTTGAAGTTACGCTGTGTGCAAAGGCGTTTTCGTCTCGCAAAATCGGAGCGTGAAGTATACAGATGGAAGAATGAATTACATGAAGTAAGAAATATGCGCCAAAATGAACCCGAAACCATCTGAATGAAAAACTGTTCGAAAGATTTAGAACTGTTTATGAGAGGCTATGCAGCGTTACCGATAGAGATCTACGAGACTGGGCCCTCCGAATTGCATCCAACATGAACATTGCTAATTTCCAGGCTTCGTCGACCTGGCTACGCAGGTTCGGAATAGGGAGTCGCAAAATTTCCAAGTTTACGTCACGTAAACGTGTAGAGCAGCTGCCAGTGATAGACAATGCTAAAGAGAACTCCATAGCTGACGTAAAGACGAAACTAGCTGTTATTACCGCAACTGCTGTTCATAACACTGATCAATCAGGTTTCGTGAAAGAACTGCGTGCACACCGCACTTTATCATTTCGGGGTGAAAAAAAGACGGACTCGGTTGCCCAGTCAATGAATGCAGTGACACATTCATGTACGATAATGCAAGCGATAAGTATGAGTGGTTTACTGTTTCCGTAGTTGTATATCTGTGTTCAGGAACCGCTAGGCAAATTAGGATTACACAGAAAAAATGGCATGTTTAGTTGCAAATCTTGTAATCGACGTTTCAAAATCTGGCAAAATGGGAAAGAATAATTTTCAACATTTCGTTCGAAACGTATTCCCACCAGCTGCAAAAACTAAAGGGTTATTACAAATGATTGAAGCGATTTCACAGCTCTACAATAACTTTATTATTTGAGATATTTTCAAAATGCTTTGCACACACATACAAAAACTCAAAAAGTTTTTTTAGGCATTCACAAATGTGCCTAAAAAAACTTTTTGAGTTTTTGTATGTGTGTGCAAAGCATTTTGAAAATATCTCAAATAATAAAGTTATTTGAGTTCGAAAGCATCGTTGATGCGAGCTCGAAGTTCAGGCACGTTTCTTGGTAGAGGAGGTTTAAACACTGAATCTTTCACATAACCCCACAGAAAGAAATCGCATGGGGTTAAGTCGGGAGAGCGTGGAGGCCATGACATGAATTGCTGATCATGATCTCCACCACGACCGATCCATCGGTTTTCCAATCTCCTGTTTAAGAAATGCCGAACATCATGATGGAAGTGCGGTGGAGCACCATCCTGTTGAAAGATGAAGTCGGCGCTGTCGGTCTCCAGTTGTGGCATGAGCCAATTTTCCGCGGGCTACGCGTGAATCTTGCCCGCACGCGTTCAACCGTTTCTTCGCTCACTGCAGGCCGACCCGTTGGTTTCCCCTTACAGAGGCATCCAGAAGCTTTAAACTGCGCATACCATCGCCGAATGGAGTTAGCATTTGGTGGATCTTGTTGAACTTCGTCCTGAAGTGTCGTTGCACTGTTATGACTGACTGATGTGAGTGCATTTCAAGCACGACATACGCTTTCTCGGCTCCTGTCGCCATTTTGTCTCACTGCGCTCTCGAGCGCTCTGACAGCAGAAACCTGAAGTGCGGCTTCAGCCGAACAAAACTTTATGAGTTTTTCTACGTATCTGTAGTGTGTCGTGACCATATGTCAATGAATGGAGCTACAGTGAATTTATGAAATCGCTTCAATCATTTGTAATAGCCCTGTAATTCTTTGCTTTTGCTGCATTCATGGTCTGGACATAACGACGCCTCTCGTTTTGTGGAGGAAGACGAAAAATCTGCAGATGTAATGTGGATTCCGCCTGGAACTACTAGTGCGATTCAACCTTTCGACAGTGGAACGCAATTTTCAGGAAATTATCAGACAACACAAATTTCGACATGTCTCATTTCAGGATTATCAGCGGAACAGTATTCTTAAGCTCCAGTCATTTGTGCATTACCAGTTTTCTTCGCCGCGCTTTGCGAATTTGATCAAGTATGCCTGGTACACAGCGCCATATGCAGAACAACGGGCGGGACCATTTCTGACTCCACCCCAGTTCTGTCTAAATAAAACTAGTGGTCACAGCGAAGTGCCTGACTGCATCAATTTTTCCTTTGTCCGGTGTGCCTGGTGAAAGAAAAATGTTTGTTTCTGTCATTCGATAGACACTTCACATTTTTGCGGCGACTATAAGGGATAAACAAAGAACTGTTTCACTGATAGTATAATGTGCAACATTCAAATATTATTATAAGAAATGGTCTGCAGGAATTCTTATAAAATGTAGTACTGCAAGAAACATTTCATTTCAACGCATTACAACTACTAATTGACGGAAGTCGTCTGTGGCATCAAACAGTGCCATGATTTTATTTTCTCTGCTAGCCACTTGTATCTGAATTACATGCGCAAGAACTGAACTGTCGATATGAAGTTATTCAAATAAATGTTTACACAGCTTAAGCCAGGTTTTCACCGGACCAAACTAGCTAACAAGCACGAGCAAAAGAGAATTCTGTGTGGTGTACCCGGTAGGCCTCTTGCAGGTCTTTCAACTGGACGCCACTGCAGCTACTTACGTGTCCCTAACCTTCCACAGGCACCTAATCGGAAAATGAAGACCTATAGTTTGACGTGAAATCCGAACTACATGTCTTTCGTGGCCACGCCAACGTCTATGAGAAGTGAATGCTCGTTTAAAACTCATAGTGGAAAAGTTGTGCTCTGAGCGGGATTTGATATGGCGTTCTCTAGATCACGAAGCGCGCGCCTTGCCACTAGACCATTTTTATTTTTTATTATTATTATTTTTTTTAATATGACCATGAGATCTTACACACTTAGTGGAAACGATAGCTGTGTCACCTTTTGAGATGATGCTCGACGTCGGTAATTAGTATTCTGTGTATAAATTTCCCCTCAATGGTAAAGAGAATACAGGAAAAATGACAGCCGACATGCAAGATAAATTTTGGACCAGTGCTAGGGAGAGATGGAGACGCAAATCCGTGTAAGGTGTACGATCTCCACGCGTGTCACGCTTCCGTAAAAATTGAGACACTTAAACTCTTCCTTCTCTGCGCCATTTTGCATACTCCGTCAACAAAAGTGTACACGCCATGCAAAATAATCCTCACTGAATAGCAAAGTTCCGCATTGTGGCTCTAACAAGATAGAGTTGTATCCTGTATGCCGAATATCAGCTCCAAAAACTAAAAACTAGTAACACGGCGTTCATAAGCAATGTCCGCTACCTCGTGATCTCTTCCGTTCCCTCTAGTATAAACGATTCTACGCATATACAAGCGAATGGTAGTGAATTTTCTGCAAATGCTCATTCGCACGCGTTCGCTTCCATTCGCTCCATTGCAAACCAGGCTTCAGGTGTTTAAAATTTGTCTCTGTGAACTCTACCTAATTCCGCTACGCGGCGGTGCGTGAGTGATAGTCGCGCGCTAGGCGGGCAGAGCTGTACAAACCAGTGGTGTAATCTGTTCTTCGCGCGGGATAAATGTGTAACTTCAACATTTCTTACAAAATATTAGCAGTGCTTCTTAGCTGCTAAAATTTTGGCAGTGAATTTCTTTCGTTGTCTTATTCCCGTGTAAAAAATTTCAGTGTAGGTTTCGACATGTCTTATTGGGCCATACCCTTGTCAGCCCATATATAGGACACGACATCTTAGTAGATGATTGTTGCAGTGTCTGTGTGTTTATGGGTTGCATTTTTTCATATGACTTGTCAAGCCAGTGGCAATGTGCTGAGTTATTTGTCTGTATCTATGTCATTATCATATTCTGTACATCCTCGTTGGCCCGTTCGATGGAATCTTGACTTTGCCTATGTTTGGGTTTTCCATGCGTCAATTTCAGCTCAGGCCACATGTTATTTATCTCATTTCTAACTTGGTTAGAAAACTCTCTGCCATTATATGACTGCAGCATACTTCGAGCACCTACAGTGGTAAAGATGCCAAACAAATGATAAGCAACTTTTTCTGCTCTTTTGATATTCAGAGCTCCCAATAATATAAACTTGATTAAGTGATTTTTCTAATTGAGTATGAACGTGTACTTCCGGTCAGGGCTACTTTGCATGTCTATCAGATCTACCTAGCATCTTGAATTCAGTTCTTTAAATATTAGAAGTTTGGAATCTAAACCTATCTTTGGGTTAGAAAATTTAGCCTGAAAAGGTTTGCATAAGCGAAGATACAAAATAATGACCTCTTTGGTGACATTTTTCTACTTAAACTACAGTTCCTTTTTCTATCAATATGCTACCTCCATGTCCTTTTCAAGGGAGTGTCGTGCAGTATTTCGAACAGTTCTTCTGTGTGGACATTCTTTTCTCTGCTTTGCTTTGGCTAGTTTAACTTCGTCTATAAAAGAACAGTATTTATCTCTTGTTTTTATTCCGCTATTATTTACTTTTTCTTGCACCAGCTTATTCAAAGTGTCCAGGAACCTGCTTTTCATATCAAATGTCGTTTCCGAATTTGCATGTATGCTACCTTCATCTTGAATATCGTTCCCGTTTGAAGAAGCCACGGGTGAGCTTACGGAAGAATGATACGAACAACTGAAATCTAATGCCATTACGCCATTAGATTTGATCAGGCTAGGTCCTACTACCAAATACTCTGAAGCACCAAGAAAATTGGTACAGGCATGCGTATTCAAATATAGAGATATGTAAACAGGCAAAATACGGCGCTGCGGTCGCAACGCAAGACTGTAAGTATCTGACGCAGTTGTTAGATCGGATACTGCGGCTACAGTGGCAGGTTATCAAGATTAAACTGAGTTTGAACGTGGTGTTATAGTCGGTGCACGAGCGATGGGACACAGCATCTCTGAGGTAGCAGGTAGCGATGAAGTGGGGATTATCCCGTGCGACCGTTTCACGAGTGTACCAAGAATATCAAGATTCCGGTAAAACATCAAATCTCCGACATCGTAGCGGCCGGAAAAAGATCTTGCAAGAACGGGACCAACGACGACTGAAGACAATTGTTCAATGTCACAGACGTGCATCCCTTCCAAAAATTGTTGCAGATTTCAATGCTGGGCCATCAACAAGTGTCAGCGTGCGAACCACTTAACGAAACATCATCGATATGGCCTTTCGGAGCCGAAGGCCCACTCGTGTACCCATGATGACTGCACGACACAAAGCTTTACGCCTCGCCTGGGCCCGTCAACACCGACATTGGGCTGTTGATGACTGGAAACATGTTGCGTGATCGGACGAGTCTCTTTTCAAATTCTATCGAGTGAATGGACGTGTACCGGTATGGAGACAACCTCATGAATCCACGACCCTGCATGTCAGTAGGGTACTGTTCAAGCTGGCGGAGACTCTGTAATGGTGTGGGGCGCGTGCAGTTGGAGTGATATGGGATCCGTGAGATGTCTAGATACGACTCTGACACGTACGTGCGCATCCATCATCCTGCATCCATTCATGTCTATTGTGCATTTCGACGGACTGGGCAATTCCAGCAGGACAATGCGACAACTCACACGCCCAGAATTGCCACAGATTGGTTCCAGGAACACTCTTCTGAATTTAAACACTTCCGCTGCCCACCAAACTCCCGAGACATGAACATTATTTTGCATATCTGGGATGGCTTGCAACGTGCTGTTCAAAAGCGACCTCCACCCCCTCATACTCTTACGGATTTACGGACAGCCCTGCAGGATTCATGGTGTCGGTTCCCTCCAGCACTACTTCAGACATTAGTCGAGTCCATGCCGCATCATGTTCTGACACTTCTGCATGCTCGTAGGGGGGGCCCTACACGATATTAGGCAAGTGTACCAGTTTCTTTGGCTCTTCAATGTAGTTAGTACCGGTATCTTCGATTACTGATTCAGGGCAAGTCCATTAATTATATGAGTTAAAAATGGTGGAAATTAACCCGAGAAAACCTCACCAATTCTTATTTAAAGGAGGAGAACAATTAAAACCTCTCGTTAGCTTTCTTAGTTCAGAAAACCGCCATTATTATAAAGGATAACATTTTGTTTTATAAAATTAATCCAGAGCATAGACAATATTAACGTATGCCCCAATCTTTATGTAGACTATGATTTGAACTAAATGGATTATATGGGCATATGTCCGAGATTCAACGTTCTGAAAGCCGTGCCGCACAAATTCCCTACCAGAGCGGCCGAATTCACGCGTGTCAGTTGAGAAGGAGTCGTTATATCTGCAACACACAAATGTATGTTATTGTGTCTAAAAGGAACTGGTACCGAAACTTTTATGTGTTTATTGATTGGCCTGATGAGAAGTCGAAACAAAAGTCCCGCAGAGAGGCTAATCTTTTGCGAAAGGAAGTTAAGCTCAAGGACACTGACAAGAATTCTTTTAGTGATCATATAAATTTAGAAATTGAGAAGGTACGTAACGATAAGGCTTGGAAGATGGTACAAACAATGTTGTCCATCATATGAATAGTAAGGTTCAATGACATTAGTCTGTTTCAATAATAGGTCAATTTTTTTACCGATCTGTTAAAACAGTTAGGCCTCCTATTCTCAGAAACCTTTTTGTCGGTCGTCCGGCGGTTATAAACATCAATACTAGGAGCTATTCAGGGTTGATGTGTTTACAGCAAGGTGTTTCCACGTCTTAAAAAAAGTGTTACTACAGTTCCTCTATAAACACATGATTTTATTGAAGAGTTTCTAATCCAGGTTTGAAACAAACAAAAAGTTTTTCAGATTACCTCTATATTCTAATGTTTGTTAGTAGAGTGTTTTGTACAGGTTACAGTAGAGGACTAACGAAATTTGGAAAATACTAAGAAAGCAAAGGCTGTTGCTCTCTCGGTTCAAAAGAGGACGCGCAAATGGCGACAGGCAAAGATTAGTAGAGATTCGTGCGTCTGTGAAAAGATCTATGCGCGAAGCATACAACAACTACCATCATCATACCCTGGCTAGAGATCTGGCGGAGAAGCCGAAAAAAATTTGGTCCTATGCAAAATCTCTAAGTGGTCTAAGGCTTCCATCCAGTCACTCGTTGACCAGTCTGGTTTGGCAATAGAGGGTAACAAAAGGAAGGCCGCAGTTTTAAATTTCACGTTTAAGATAAGAAATCGTTCACGCAGGGGAATCATAGGAACGTACCGTCGATTTGACCATCGCGCAGAGTCCCGTATGGATGACATAGTAATAAGCATCCCAGGCATAGAGAAACAACTGAAAGAGTTGAAAACATGTAAGTCACCAGGATGTTATTTCGTAAACAATATTTATTTTGTAAACATAGTTCATAATCCTTGTACACAGTAACAATAGTTGTCGACCAGTATTTCCACTGTTGCCAAAACACTTTTGGAAGACAGTGACAGAAATACTTGCACTGAGGTCACAATGACTTACCTCATCATCATCTCACAAAACTGGCTTCTGGCACCTTTCAAAAATTCGTGTATGATCGTATCCCTCCCCATAAATTTAGGGGATATGGGTTCACGAAACGAAGTATAAATATGTTCTTCATAGCAGAATTAAGCTTCCCGACGGTTAGCACTATTTTAGTTCCTGTTAGTTTTAACATATCAGAGTTTTTCATTTGTATATTAAATTAATCGTAATCTGTATTCACATGGTAGAAATCAATTTGAATCTACCATATTGGCAAAATAAAATAAATAAATAAATTTTACGAAATTCGAAACGATTGTGAAATGATGTGTAAAATGTCTCGTCTTAAAAGAAATGTTGTGCTGAATCAAAACTAGTCTTAGATTCTGCGAAGCTGTAATGTTTCTGAAGTTACGGAGAATTTAATATTTTATTAATATTATTTTACCTGGTGCATTTGGATTACAGTTGTGTGCCTAACGTATTATATTTTGTTCTCTAGCATATGTTGATTAATGTTACTTTTGGAAACATACATTTAACTGAATGTCAATATTGCATCACAACTGTTTTCGTCAATACGTGACAGAATTTTGGAATTAGTGAAATGAGTATGTCCCCCATGATACCCATTACCCTATAATCACAGTTGCTACCTATCCTCAACTCATAGTGATGAAATTAAATGGTTTCAAATTCGATAAATGGATTTCTTCGAGAAATGCTAAAACATAGATTCAGAAGGATTGTATGGTGTCCATAAAATCAGTAAGCATTAAGCAATGTTGTACTGTTGTTATAAACGTGTCTTTTGTATAAAAAATAGAATTTACGTAATATCAGTTTATGTTAGATTCAACGAGACTGTTGGTAGATGCCGCAATCCACTTTGCTTCAATAACCGGTAATCGATTATGAAATTACATACCACAGTATGTACATCATAAAGCAGAATCAACGTCAACAAGACATTTTGTGGAATACAAGCAGTGGCGTGTTTCATTCGCAGTCCACGGATGTGGCAAGGAGTGCAGCCGTATGAGCGATGCAGGCCGAGGCGCGCCTAGCCGTAATGCGGGGGCGGCCAGGCCGAAATGTGCGCCTCGCTCACCGCCTGACGTCAGCAGCTGTTAAGTAACAACCTCTGCAGTCTGCACCACGCCGCTGAGCACCGAGAGCAAAGTCGCTCTAGTTTCAGCGGTTCCACGAAGAGAGTCCCACTTCTGCTGCGATGATAGCTACATCTATATCTGTTCTCGGGAATGCACTACGAAACGGAGTGAATTTTTTTTTCGCTACAAGTTGTTTAGATGTGGGGTGATTTGAATAATACACTACTGGCCATTAAACTTGCTACACAAAGAAGAAATGCAGATGATAAACGGGTATTCATTGGACAAATATATTATACTAGAACTGACATGTGATTACATTTTCACGGAATTTGGGACACAGATCCTGAGAAATCAGTACGGCCTTGATACGCCTGGGCATTGAGACAGACAGAGCTTGGATGGCTTGTACAGGTACAGCTGCCCATGCAGCTTCAACACGATAGCACAGTTCATCAAGAGTAGTGACTGGCGTATTGTGACGAGCCAGTTGCTCGGCCACCACTGACCAGACGTTTTCAATTGGTGAGAAATCTGGAGAATGTGCTGGATAGGACAGCAGTCGAACATTTTCTGTATCCAGAGAGGCCTGTACAGGACCTGCAACACGCGGTCGTGCATTATCCTGCTGAAATGTAGGGTCTCGCAGGGATCGAATGAAGGTTAGAGCCACGGGTCGTAAAACACCTGAAATGTAACGTCCACTGTTCCAAGTGCCGTCAGTATGAACAAGTGGTGACCGAGACGTGTAACCAATGGCCTTCACTGATAATGGAGGGTTTAAATTCCCTTGCACAGCGCTTACTCGTTGCAGATTTGCCTTGAAAATGACAGGGCGTGCTCTTGTCGGAATCGGCGACTGCTAAATGACGCCAACCGGCTTTATTCCCGTAAGTTATCTGAACAGTGTATTAGTCTAATTACTTCTTCACATTCCCTATGGGAACTATAAGACTTGGTCGTGTACTTAATGGTTACGCTTGAACGAGAGCCAGATACAAATCGAATTTCTGTTTTGCCTTAATATACTTTCTCATTCGGAGTGTGCTTTTTAAACGAACTGTAACAAGCGGAACAAACAGTACATGTTACTCAGGCATGTGGCGCACTACAATTTTCTCCCTAATATTATATGTCGTTCGAGGCAGGAATAAATACTTATCCTTTCGAATGGAAAGCAGTATTTGAGAATGACATAAAACAGGGTTGTAGCATACCCCTATGTTATGCAGCCTGTATACTGAGTAAGTAGTTAAGGAAAGCTAGAACGAATTTGGACAACGACTTAAGTTCCAGGAGAAGAAATAAAAACTTTTTCAGGTTTACCGAAGACGTAATTCTGTAAGACAGCCAAGAACTTGATTGAGAAGTTGAACGGAATGGATAGTGCCTTCAAAAGTTGTAAGATGAAGATCAACAAAAGTAAAATAAGGATAGTGCAATGTGGTCGAAGCAAATCACGCAATATTGGAGGGAATTATACTAGGAAATGAGATACTAACAAGGGGACTCCACCAGCTTCCCTCACCGTTTTGATTCATGTTGACAGGGGGCGCAGGACACGGCTAGCACTTCAACATACGTAAACAGGAAGACACAACACTCAACCGTTTACGAAAAGATCGAGTTTGAAAATTTTAGGCATCTTTATACTTTTACGGCCGCAAATAATCAAGCACCCTGTAGGCAACCGAGTAAGCGTTTAGATTCATAAGCGCGAGGTCTCTGGATCGAATTTCAGTGCTGGTATTTATTTTAATTCCCACGTAATTCTAACAACAGATTTATAATGACTGTGTAAATTATCAAAATGTAATATTTATTTATTATTTACATAACAGTTATCCCGAAAAAGGAGAAAAAGATTTTTTCATTGGGAGATTGGAAATAAAAAATAAGCACGAGAATTTTCAATCGAATCAGTATAGTCATGTCATTTACAATGAAGAGCCAAAGAAACTGGTAAACCTGTATAATATCGTATAGGGCCCCCGCAAGCACGCAGGAGTGCCGCAACAAGACGTGGCATGGACTCGGCTAATGTCTGAAGTAGTGCTGCAGGGAATTGTCACCACGAATCCTGCAGGGCTGTCCATAAATCCGTGAGAGTGCGAGGAGGTGGAGATCTCTTCTGAACACCACGTTGCAAGGC
Source organism: Schistocerca cancellata (assembly GCF_023864275.1). NCBI lineage: Eukaryota > Metazoa > Arthropoda > Insecta > Orthoptera > Acrididae > Schistocerca > Schistocerca cancellata. The sequence goes on from NC_064634.1 coordinate 190,542,007, forward strand.
ATTCCAGATATGCTCACAAGGGAACCTCCCCATCGCACCCCCATCAGATTTAGTTATAAGTTGGCACAGTGGACAGGCCTTGAAAAACTGAACACAGATCAATCGAGAAAGCAGGAAGAGGTTGTGTAGAACTATGAAAAAAATAAGCAAAATATACAAACTGAGTAGTCCATGCGCAAGATAGGTAACATCAAGGAGAGCGTGAGCTCAGGTGCGCCGTGGTCCCGTGGATAGCGTGAGCAGCTGCGGAACGAGGGGTCATTGGTTCAAGTCTTCCTTTGAGCGAAAAGTTTTATTTTTTATTTTCAGACAATTATTATCTGTCCGTCCGTCCGTCTGATGCGAGGTAACAGCGCCGTAGTATGGGGACGCTACTCCTAAACGAACATCGAAACACACGACGTCAGTCGACTACAGCGCACGAAAGAGAGAGTGTTCCTGCTAACGAGGCTCCTTGGCTGGCAGTTGACTGTTCGCTACTAGAGTGCTGCAACGCTCCGTGTTTGACCGGTCACGGCTCGCCTGTTGACGGGGGGACCGAGCAGCTCGTGTCCGGCCCCATACGACTCGGCTCGGTCACGTAATCGCGCCATGTCTGATGTCCGGATTCCGGACACGCGGATAACCGAGCATGACCGGTCACCGCTGACGCCTCACCTCGCCTCGCCCCGGCTCGCTGCACTGTACTTCACTGTACAAATCCAACGCCTCTCTCTCTCTCTCTCTCTCTCTCTCTCTTATAATACAAAAGTAACATTTCCAAGAACGGGTACGTGACACAGCTAAATTCATAAAGCACCTGGAAAGTAAAATGATATTTCAATACTATCGTGCATAGAAGACGAGTCTTATTTCCAAACAAAAGAGATATTTTTCCTTTCATTTATAGGAAACATTAAATAAGTGCTTTCCCTGTAATCTAGAAGACAACCATCTTCATAAAGAAAGCATACAAAGAACATTAAACATTTACAGACGTAACTTGTCATACGTTTCAATTGTTTGCAACATAAACAAAATTATAGTTATTGTTGATCGGCAGGAAATCACTAACGCGTTCCGGATTTAATTGGCTGCGGCAATTTGTTAGTAACATGCCGGCTTTACTAAAGCCCCTTCCACTAGGTGCGCTTGTTGCTGGGATACATAAAATACGTCTTGCAACTGCAGCCAAACCTGGCAGATCTGTTTCATGTCTGCTCCACCGCTTTAAGATGTCATCATCATCTCCGGGGTGCATTAAAATGTACAGACCTACTTCATCTGCTGCGGATGATCTCTTGTTCCTACATTCCTTGAAACGAGCTCTCTTTCTGGGTGGTGATGACACAGTACTTGAAGGATCTATGATAATAAACAAAAGAGACAAGTAATACAGAACTGATATGGAAATCATCGAAACATTCCCGTAAGAGACCGATGACCTCGCTGTTTGGTCTCTCCCCCCAAACAACCCGACCCCCCGTTCCCATAAAAACGAGATGTTTTACGTTAATGAAATATTATACGAGTCACAACATTCCCGTTTCTCTATAATACACTTTCCACTAACTACGCAAAAACGATTACGTTAATGGTTGAATGTTGTACCTGCGTACGAAGCACACATTTGTCGCACATTGTTAAGAATTTCCTGCTTTTCACTTATTTCAAGCATATTAAGATAACGGAAGGACGGCCAAAGAAACGATCTTTGTGAGGTTTCTTGCAACTGTGTTTCTTTAAATGAGTGGTTGCCGACTGCAAAAACAATAAAGTGGAGCAGTTTATGCACGATACGTACCCAGTAGACGCAATGTTTTCATCTACAACCAACAGAAATGTACTCCATACTTGGCTTTTTAGACCTTCCCGTTTCTTTAACGTGTAAACATTGGTTTCAATCTTACGTGTTACTACACTGGCTTCCTCGCGCTGCATGATTACAGAGAGACACACCACAAATAAGAAGCCCGTACTGGCTGCAGTGTCACACGGATAACACGTGTAATGTGTTCGAAGTTATGTGCTACGTATTCGGTCACGGCTTCTATGCTCGGTCACAAGAACTAGTGCGGGTAGCCTATCCAGTTAGGGTGTGCTCGCCTCACCTCGTATTTTGTGCTCGCTTACTCGGTCATGCAGGACTCTATTCGCTACTTTCGACGAGACTGCATTAAATACGTGAGATGTATTCCGTGGGCAATATGAATCCAGCAAATATAGCTCGCGACTTCAATAACAAGGTCAATGAATATTTTCCGAACCCATACTACGGCGCAGTTACCTCGCATCGGACGGACAGACAGATAATAATTGTCTGAAAATAAAAAATTAAACTTTTCACTCGTGGGAAGACTTGAACCAAGGACCTCTCGTTCCGCACCTGCTCACGGTAACCACAGGACCACGGCGCTCCTGAGCTGATAATGTCCTTGATGTTGCCTATCTTGCGCATGGACTACTCAGTTTGTATATTTTGCATATTTTTTTCATAGTTCCACACAACTTCTTCCTGTTGTCTCGATTGATCTGTGTTCAGTTTTTCAAGGCCTATCCACTGTGCCAACTTATAACTAAATCTGAGGGGGGTGCGATGGGGAGGTTCCCTTGTCAGTACTGTTCAAGTCTGGGGAGTTTGGTGGCCAGCGTAAGAGTGTTTTTGGAGCCACTCAGCAGGATTCTGGACGAGTGGGGTGTCGCATTATCCTGCTGGAATTCTCCAAGTCCGCTGGAATACACAATGGACATGAATGGATGCAGGTGATCAGACAGGATACTTAAATACGTGTCGTCACTTGTCAGAGTCGTATCTAGGCGTATCAGAGGTCCCACATCACAACAACTGCACACGCTTCACACCATTACAGAGCCTCCACCAGCTTGAACAGTTCCCTGCTGAAATGCAGGGTCCTGCTGACATGCAGGGTCCATAGTTCAAATGGTTCAAATGGCTCTGAGCACTATGGGACTTAACATCTGAGGTCATCAGTCCCCTAGAACTTAGAACTACTTAAACCTAACTAACCTAAGGACATCACACACATCCATGCCCGAGGCAGGATTCGAACCTGCGACCGTAGCAGTCACGCCACGGTCCATAGATTCATGAGGTTGTCTTCATACCCGTACACGTCCATCTGCTCGATACAATTTGAAAAGAGACTCGTCCGATCAAGCAACATGTTTCCAGTCATCAACAGTCCAAAGTCGGTGTTGACAGGCCCAGACGAGGCGTAAAGCTTTGTGTCGTACAGTCATCAAGGGTACACGAGAGAGCGTTCATCTCCGAAAGCCCATATCGATGATGCTTCGTTGAATGGTTCACACGCTGACACTTGTTGATGGCCAAGCTTTGGAATATGGAGCAATTTGTGGAAGGACTGCACTTCTCTCACGTTGAATGATTCTCTTCAGTCGCCGTTCATCCCGTTCTTGCAGGATTTTTTTCCTGCCGCAGCGATGTCGGAAATTTTAATGTTTTCCGGATTCCTGATATTCACGGTACACTCGTGAAACGGTCGCACGGGAAAATCCCAACTTCATCGCTACCCCGGAGATGCTGTGTCCCATTGTTCGTGCGCCTTTCATAACACCATGTTAAAAACTCACTTAAATCTTGATAACCTGCAGTTTACAGCAGCAGTAACCGATCTAAGTACTGTGCCAGACACTTATCTTTTATAGGTGTTGCCAGCCGCAGTGGCCGTATTCTGCCTGATTATATACCTCTGTATTTGAATACGCATGCCTATGCCAGTTTCTCTGGTGCTTCAGTGTATATTATTTTATCTAGATTGTTGACAGGTGTGATGTGTAACCTATAGAGTACTGCACGATTAAGGATGATACCAATCTTAGAAACATGGAAAGCAATAATTACTGCGACGTACAACACGTGTGATGAACGACGAAGTTTTGCGTATGCATGATTTTTCAGTGTCTACTACAAATCAAACTTGGTTTACACGAATAAACTGGTCTTTATGTCACACTGTAGCGGCATAGGGAGCATATCTAAACGTATCATGAGTATTGGTAATGATGATAGATGGTGTATGGGTGCATGAATTTTTATGCCATCTGCTCTAAAAGTTATCTTTCTATTCTGTTCGATGATGTATTCGCAAGTTTATAGTCGTTTCATAAGATTCTTCGCCAACATGTAAAAATAAGGCTGTACTAGCGGAGTACGTTTGGAAGGATTACTTCTGTACTGTTCGTGGGTATGGAAAAAAAGTGGTGGTAGGCAGATTCGCTGCAAGGACCTCACGCTCCGAAACTAATTGCTTACTCGCTCATTTTCAGGCTCTTTGAATGCTAATAATCATTCAAAGTATATAACCAACCTTAAAATTTTCAAATCCGATTTTCTCGAAAACGATTGGGTGTTGCATGTTCCTGGTTGCATATGTCGAATTTCTAGTTGTGCCTTACACACTCTGTCAATATGAATCAAAACGGTGAGGCGACGTTCGTACGATCCCCTTGTAAGAATAGTAGATGAGTTTTGCTATTTGAGCCGCAAAATAAATGGAGATCGGCAGAGTTGAGAGGATATAATATGCAGACCGACTGTAACAGGAAAAGCACTTTTGAAAAAGGGAAATGAGTTAAAAACGAATATAAATTTAAGTGTTAGGAAGTCTTTTTCTGAAGGCGTTTGGCGGCAGCGTAGTCTTGTACGGAAATGAAACGTCGGCGATTTCAGGTAAGAACGGGGTAGAAGTTTTTGGAATGCGGTGCTATAGATGAATGCTGAAGATTAGATCGATGGATCGAATAATTAACGAAGAGGTGTAGAACCGAGTTGGGGAGAAAAGAAAAGAAGTTGTAATGACACATTCCTATGCAGAGACATACAATACCTTAAAAGCTGCGCCAAAGATTAAATCAAGAGGCATGTATATTATAATCTTTGTAAAGTTCACATTGGATTCTCTTTTGTTTGATACTCCAAGGAGCTAAGGGACACTTTCGATTGTTGCCTCGTGGAGGATGGACGTGATTTTTGGACTGTGCGGAAAGGCAGCCATGTAGTTAGTAATTATGGTTTGTGCGACGAGCAGAGCAAGTCTTATTGTCTTGTGAATAAAAAATAGTGAGAAGTATCGAAGTGTTACGAAAATTATTTAAAGCAACGTAGCATAGTATTCCTTGGTTTCCACCGTCTTCGTGAAGTGAACCGATGCCGACTTAGGAAGATACACACGGTCAACAAAGAGAAGAACTTCGATGGCGACTGATGAATTAATATTGTGGCAGAAGGACTAATTCTACGTCTAAGGTGAGAACTCTGATTAAATCAACAATGACGTAGAATTCAAAATGTAATTAATCGAAATGGTAAATTATATTACAGGCATATTTCACGCAGTACTGTATTTGTCCGCATTCAAGCCAGTCAATACGATCCGTCAAAAAGCCTTTCAAAAATTCTAAAGTTAAAAAACACAATAAAATCAAATGTTTTTTTATTTATTTCGCCACAAAGTCTATGGCACAACTTGACTGAAAGAAGGGATTTGTTTGATAGGGCGCATTATGGGGCGCCAAGGAATCGTTAACTTGGTAATAGAGGGGATGGAGGTGAAAGTTGTAGAGGGAGACCAACGTTTGACTATAGTAAGCAGGCTCAAATGAACGTAGGTTGCTGTAGTTATTTAGATATGAAGAGTAATGCCCAAGAAAGACTAGCGTGGAGACCTGCACGAAACGAGTCTTCGGATAGAGAGGGACCACCGGAAAATTGCAAGGTCTTTACGTGGGATAAATTCCAGATTTCGATTTAATTCGCCGGATTTGTCCACTGCCGCAATTTACATGGATGCTATCTGTCATTAACACGTAACTGATATGGCGGTGTTTTAGGTGCGGAGTTTCTTTTACTGTTGTTGTTTTTATTTGTTGTTATTGGACTCCAAGGAAGGAGTGTTCTATAGACTTCAATAAAGTTGTGAATCACTTCATCAACCTTGACATTAGCTTGTGTTCTGCTTCCTAAACTACCTTACGTGTCACTCTTGACGTCACCGCTCCTCGCTTTCAAATAAATAAACAGTACTGACGCAATCACATTAGACGGTCAGTATTATTGATAGGCTCCTCATCGTTTCCTTAACCATGACAGTGGCGCAATCTCGATCCAGCTTTTGTTGTCTATCATCACTTCAGTTCAGTCGAAAACTCATACGTTCAATAGTTTTTCAAATGGACTTGCATGTTCGAAAGTAAATGTATGCACAGATTCTCAAACTTTTCCTCTTTCGGAGCACTTTGAGAACGCAGGTACTGTTTATTTTGGTCAATTTAGTGTTTAAAAATGAGAAAAAATTGTTTTATTCGGTGATTACTTGAATTTAAAATCATTTCCAATAACACAGAAACAATAATAATTTTTTTAAAAAATAACTAGTATCGACAAAATATCGAAAAATGAAACGCCATTTTATTAATAGTTTTCGCGGAGCACTTATTAGCTTCCCACGCAACACCAGTGTTCTCCCGAACGCAGTTTGGGAAGACCTGGTTTAATGAATGCGAGCTGGACTCTTCCCGAGAATTAGACGTCTAGGAAAGCAGATGGTGTGTGCAGGATTGAAGTAAAGGAACACAGAGCTCGTCAATGAATGCTGGAGTCTGTGAAACAGTTTGCATGAGGAAGAAGTGCAGTCTCTATGATAAATTGATGCACCAGTGCCATTTGGATTCCAATTGAAATGAGATAGGGTTTAAGAATGAATGTTAGTATTGAATCTGCACTCTAGCAAGAGAATCTTGTAAGGGGCGCCAGCAAACAGAGGCTGGACACGCTGGCACTACGCCAACACTTACATCGTCACGGATAATTCTAGTAACACAGGTCATTTGGAAGGGTGCCATATCGTTTGTAATGTACCAAAACTCAGCTCCGCCGTTTCAAGAGTCAATGAAAACAAAACCCGCTGTCCGGTCCTGGGAACGCGACTTCACAGCGAGCTTCTATTCCATTCACACAAAATGTCAGTGACCAGAGTGGTTGTGATTCTTGGGAAGAATATTATACGCGGTCGAAAGACTGTACGCTGTACAAAGGTAAAATTACATTGACATAAATTCATTGAAATTTGGTTGCAGATGAAGGGTATGCCTTGATTGACATAAGCATCGCATCTACATCCATACTCTAAAAATTTTCAAATGTGTGTGAATTCCTAAGGGACCGAACTGCTGAGGTCATCGGTCCCTAGACCTACACATTACGTATACTAACTTACACTAAGAACAACACACACACCCATGCCCGAGGGAGGACTCAGCTTCCGGCGAGAGGGGCCTAACAATCCGTGACATGGCGCCTCCAACCTCGCGGCCACTCCGTGTGGCAATCTATATTCTGCAAACCGCTGTGAAGAGCAGGGCAGAGCATACTCCCCACTACACCAGTTATTAGGGAATTTTCCCCTTGCCTTCCCGTATGGAGCTTGGGAAGAATCGTTACTTAAGCGTTTCCCTTCGCGCTGTAATCGTCCTAGTCTTCTCTTCGCGATTCGGTAGCGATACTTAGGGGGTGGGATACAAACGTCTCAAAAATGAGATCGACAGGAACTGCAAAATGGCTAAGCAGGCATGGCTAGAGGACAAATGTAAGGATGTAGAAGCTTATCTCACTAGGGGTAAGATAGATACTGCCTACAGGAAAATTAAAGAGACCTTTGGAGATAAGAGAACCACTTGTATGAACATCAAGAGCTCAGATGGAAACCCAGTTCTAAGCAAAGAAGGGAAAGCAGAAAGGTGGGAGGAGTATATAGAGGGTCTATACAAGGGCGATGTACTTGAGGACAATATTATGGAAATGGAAGAGGATGTAGATGAAGATGAAATGGGAGATACGATACTGCGTGAAGAGTTTGACAGAGCACTGAAAGACCTGAGTCGAAACAAGGCCCCTGGAGTAGACAACATTCCATTGGAACTACTGATAGCCTTGGGAGAGCCAGTCCTGACAAAACTCTACCATCTGGTGAGCAAGATGTATGAAACAGGCGAAATACCCTCAGACTTCAAGAAGAATATAATAATTCCAATCCCAAAGAAAGCAGGTGTTGACAGATGTGAAAATTACCGAACAATCAGTTTAATAAGCCACAGCTGCAAAATACTAACACGAATTCTTTACAGACGAATGGAAAAACTAGTAGAAGCCGACCTCGGGGAAGATCAGTTTGGATTCCGTAGAAATACTGGAACACGTGAGGCAATACTGACCTTACGACTTATCTTAGAAGAAAGATTAAGGAAAGGCAAACCTACGTTTCTAGCATTTGTAGACTTAGAGAAAGCTTTTGACAATGTTGACTGGAATACTCTCTTTCAAATTCTAAAGGTGGCAGGGGTAAAATACAGGGAGCGAAAGGCTATTTTCAATTTGTACAGAAACCAGATAGCAGTTATAAGAGTCGAGGGACATGAAAGGGAAGCAGTGGTTGGGAAGGGAGTAAGACAGGGTTGTAGCCTGTCCCCAATGTTATTCAATATGTATATTGAGCAAGCAGTAAAGGAAACAAAAGAAAAATTCGGAGTAGGTATTAAAATCCATGGAGAAGAAATAAAAACTTTGAGGTTCGCCGATGACATTGTAATTCTGTCAGAGACAGCAAAGGACTTGGAAGAGCAGTTTAAATGAATGGATGGTGTCTTGAAGAGAGGATATAAGGTGAACATCAACAAAAGCAAAACGAGGATAATGGAATATAGTCGAATTAAGTCGGGTGATGTTGAGGGTATTAGATTAGGAAATGAGACACTTAAAGTAGTAAAGGAGTTTTGCTATTTGGGGAGCAAAATAACTGTTGATGGTCGAAGTAGAGAGGATGTAAAATGTAGACTGGCAATGGCAAGGAAAGCGTTTCTGAAGAACAGAAATTTGTTAACATCGAGTATAGATTTAAGTGTCAGGAAGTCATTTCTGAAAGTATTTGTATGGAGTGTAGCCATGTATGGAAGTGAAACTTGGACGGTAAATAGTTTGGACAAGAAGAGAATAGAAGCTTTCGAAATGTGGTGCTACGGAAGAATGCTGAAGATTAGATGGGTAGATCACATAACTAATGAGGAAGTATTGAATAGGATTGGGGTGAAGAGAAGTTTGTGGCACAACTTGTCCAGAAGAAGGGATCGGTTGGTAGGACATGTTCTGAGGCATCAAGGGATCACCAATTTAGTATTGGAGGGCAGCGTGGAGGGTAAAAATCGTAGGGGGAGACCAAGAGATGAATACACTAAGCAGATTCAGAAGGATGTAGGTTGCAGTAGGTACTGGGAGATGAAGAAGCTTGCACAGGATAGAGTAGCATGGAGAGCTGCATCAAACCAGTCTCAGGACTGAAGACCACAACAACAACAACTTAGGGGGTTGTAGTATAATCCTAGATTCATCACTTCAAGTTTGGCGTACAAAACCTAGACCTTCACCGGATAGTTGCCGTCTGTCAGTGTTTGCCACTTCAGATCATTTAGCATCTCCATGACACTCTCCTGTGAATCAAATAAACCTGTGACCATTCGTACTACACTCCTCTGAATACACTCAATATCCCCTGTTAATCGTGTTTGGTGCAGGTCCCATACACTTCAACAGTATTCTAGGATGGGTCGGACGAGTATTTTGTAAGCGATTTCTTTTGTAGAATGATGGCATTTCCCTAGTATTCTGCCAATGAATCGAAATCTGCCATTTGATTTACATACAAACAAGCCTATGTGATCGTCCCATTTCACATTCCTACAAATTGTTAC